>NW_023596225.1:19403815-19417532 GCF_011947565.3 Pollicipes pollicipes
TCTCTATCTCTCTCTCTCTCTCTCTCTCTCTCTCTCTCTTACTGACCATGAGCGCCTTGCGCGCCGCCCAGCCGCCCATGGAGACGTGATCCTCCGTGCCGGCGCTGGTCGAGATGCTGTCCACGGAGCTCGGGTGGCAGAGGCCCTTGTTCTCGGACACTAGCGCCGCCGCTGTCACGTGCGCCATCATGAAGCCCGAGTTGTAGCCACCGTCCTTGACGAGGAAGGCGGGCAACTCCGAATAGGCGGGGTTGCAGAGCCGCTCGACGCGGCGCTCCGACATGGCGGCCAGCTCGGACACGCCGATTCGCCAGGAAGTCGAGTGCCTTGGCCGGGTACTTCGCCGTGGAAGTTGCCGGCCGAGATGATCTCGCCGCGGCCGACCAGCACCAGCGGGTTGTCGGTGGCCGCGTTCAGCTCGGTGGTGAGCCAGGTGCGGCAGAGCGCGATGGTGTCGTGCGCCACGCCGTGCACCTGCGGGCAGCAGCGCAGCGTGTACGCGTCCTGCACCCGGTTGCAGAAGCGGTGCGACTCTGCAACAGGAGAAGCGGCCGGTTAGAAGGCAGGCTCCACGTAGGCTGGTCACCAGGGACGCCGGGAGCGGCGCAGCTCGGCTACGGACTTTGCGCGGGCGGCGGCTGTTCTGCGCAGACTCTGATCGGAAACGGCGATGACATTCCAGACACCATGACCCGGCAAGGTACCGGTCACATTGAGCTTAGCCATGATGCACTATGAAACCAGGGATGTCATGGAGATTCGAGATAGAACGGCACACGCAAAGGTCTGATGCAGGACTGGCAATCAGGGAATGTAGAGCCGAAAGGCACGCGGCTGTCGTGTCCGGGCCCTGCTATCGGCACTCACCGGCAATCTCTGACGGGTATGTGTCCGGGCTCTGCTGGCGGTACTCACCGGCAATCTCTGACGGGTACGTGTCCGAGTGGAGGAGGGCGCGCAGCCGACGGGCCACCTCCATCTGGCCCTTGTGCGGCCGCAGCTGATGCACGTCGCTGTCGAAGGCGCGCGACGTGCCCTTGAGTACCTCCAGCGTGATGGCGGCCACCACGTCAGCCTGGCGCGCCACGGCGCCGGCCCGCTCCACCGCCGCCGCGCCGATGCTGGCGATCAGCTGCGTGCCGTTCACCATGGCCAGGCCGTCCTGCGGCAGTAGGCAGGCAGCCAGCGTCAGCCGACTGGGACTCGGCCGGCCGCCCAGCGGGGGCGGCACGCGGCCGGTCAGCAGCGGCGCAGGCCGCTCGGCGACGCGTCTGACAGATGGCAAGTGAGAGTGGGCTCGGCGGTGAGGTTAGAACGGACGCACTCGTAGTTTGCAAATAATTTTGAAATCAGTTTGATCGAGGGTAGGGAGGTCGTGTCGCCTTTGGCATGACATGATTTTGGCATCGGTGCGAGCACTCGGTAAAAGTGCTTCGGTCGCTGACTTCTAACAAGGGGTGCATGTGGGCCATGAATTATTGAGTCCACTTAGGTCAACCATCTCGCGAAACAGGCGACAGAATCTCGTTCGTTTTTGAATTCTCTCCCTTCGGCCCACGGTGTCGGGCGTGACATCCAACAATGACCCCGACACTGCAAAATTGACCGACCTCGTGTAGTCGCTCCAATTAGTCTAATCAATTTATAAATCAAATAGATTTATTTGACAGCTGTCCGCGGTATGTATTCCGTTGTCGTTTCAGCCGACCCGGGCGTTAACTCTGGCATGTAACTAACTTAGATACTCTGGCATTCACGCAGTATTTACACCTCCGTATCTAAGAGCAAAATTAAACAAAATGCGCGAGGGTATGTCAATCTGTGGGAACATTTTTTGGGTCTTCCGAGCTTCTTGGAAAATCACGCAGCCATATCCATGCACAAGGGCGGAAACTGACCGGTTTGACGGCTGTTTTACGTAACGTGGTGTGCGCGTGATGAATCAGATGCCCCGTGAGAGCCGACTGCAAAACTGGCTACGGACCAGAATCCAGTCGGATACATTTTTTGCTTGCTTTAATCAGAGTTCAACCACCTGACCCGTGAAGAGGTGCGACAGCAAGGCACTGAGGTTCGTTAGGCCAACAGGCGGTGATTTTCTATGATCTCCGAACTGTCCCCATTCTAACGACTCGGAAGGTCCCTCATTCTCGGTGCTTCAGTGCAGGTCACGCTCGCATCCGCCGCTTGGCTTCAGAAGTCGAGCTTCACTTGGGTCACGCCACTCAGTTCAGGAACCAGCGCGGAAACCCGGCCTGGATCAAGAAGAGACCCTTAAATAATGGAACACGGCAGAGTCCGAAGTGTGCGTGTGTCCGTCCCAGTCCGCGCAGCTTCGGTCCATACCGGGCGTGGATATCGTTCCATCCCGGCCCTCAGCGCCCCCCCCCCCCCCCCCCCCGTCCAGCTCCGCAGCGCGGCAGAACGCTCACCTTATACGAGAGTTTTATGGGCACCAGGCCATGCGCCTCCAGCACGTAGTGGGCGTCCCCCCAGCCGGTTTTGGCGCTCCACATGCGGCCCTCGCCCATCAGACCGAGCGCCAGGTGCGCCAGCGGCGCCAGGTCGCCAGACGCGCCCACCGAGCCCTTCTCGGGCACCCAGGAGAGGCAGGACACTGCCGGACACGGGCAGGCCATGGTGACGACAGGCGCCGAGGCTGCTGCCCGGCACGGAGACACTGTACCCATGCCTGAGAGCCACGGGCACCGAAGCGAAAACTAGTCCTAGGCGGATCTTTGCTGGCAGCAGAATCATGGGTTACGCCACTCAAACATGTTTGCAGTCGCGCGCTGTGATGGCCTTCAAGGCAGCTAACTGCAACTGGTTAACTCCGCTGGTTAATTGCAGCTCGTCGATGCCACGTGATGCTCTTCGTGAAAACTCTGTGCAAGGCTGATGCCCATAACCAATATTAAAAGATGACGTCCCACAAACCGTCGGCACAAACTCGACAAGCAGCGAAGCTCCAGTACCATTATGACCGTGTTCGGCCGCCGCTCGGGCCCGGCGGTCTTACCTCCGCTCAGCCAATGAGCGTCGCGCCTCACCGTTGAAAGCGTCAATCATCTGGTGGACGATCCTGGGCGACACGCCGCTGCAGCCCTTGGACAGCGTGTTGATGCGCAGCGCCAGTAGCATGCGCGTCTTCTGCGGCGAGAGCGGGTCGCCCACGCCCGAGGCGTGCGACCGGATCAGGTTCACCTGCATATCACTGGCAGGGAGAGGCGAGAGACGGTGAGAAGCAGAGTAGGTCACCCACGCCCGAGACGTGCGACCAGATCACGTTCACCTGCATCTCACTGGCAGGGAGAGGTGAGAAGCGGTGAGCGGCGGAGTGGGGCGCAGACCAGAACACACGACATGGGAAAACGAGTATGGCGGGCGTGGGTGCTGTCTCGGGATGACTGCTTTGAAATCATTACTTTCCAAAGACAACTGTTTTGTCTGTGGTATTCTGGCGTTTGAAGCGTGCATTTCGCCTTTTATTAACCACGTTTACTGACTGGCAACATGCACAGAACCACCGTTTTCACGACAATGTAAACAGAAATGCTATTCTAAACCGCGAGAGAATAAGTTGTCGGTTCTATGGCTGAGGGAAAACAATGCACGCGGGAAAACTCACTGTATCTTGTCTGAGCCGATCTGCACGTTCGCAAACTTGCCGAATCCGGTCGTAATGCCGTAGACGACTGCGGGAAGAAAGTACCACAATCGTGAATCATTTGTGTTTTCGGCTCTTTCAGCGACGGTGCGCACCTCCAGGTGACGGGGGCATTTAGGTGAAACTGGAGCGGCTGGGACGATGTCGCGACCGGGCCGTCATCTCAGCCCCCCCCCCCCCCCCCCTCCACTAATGTGGTGCAATATATGGACGGGCGACTGCCGGGGTGTCGGAGCGAGACCATCTACCGGCATGTTTCGGTTTCCCCGCCGCGAACTGCGTGGGCGATGCCACGCCCATTATCGTGGCAGTTCTGTGCATCGCGAAATACACCCTAATATATGACAGGCGGACGGGTAATGCTGTTACAATGCTGAAATGCTGTTACATTTCGATGAGTTGATTCGGATGAGTGCCATGTAGAAGGATGTACGAATGAAGTACAAATTAGAACTTGGTTCAGTCTCATTAGACGCTGTTTGTCTCATTACATAGATTTAAAGTCGAGATTCAATGACGTGTCTTCCAACGGAACACATCCGCTTTGTCCGTTATGCAAACATGATTTATCGGTTATGTGAGAGACAGGAGAAAGGCATTTCATACGAAGAGTTTTGTTCCTCAGCTGTATAATCAGGCACTTCAAATGACCGGCAGGATGCTCCCGAAAGCATTTTCGTTACGCATGAACTGAACGGTTGCTAAACTCCGCTTACAAGACCTCTGCGACCGTTCCCACACTTGTGTCGGGCCGCCAGGGTGTAGACCCGGCTTTACATCCCAGAAAGACACTTCTTTTGGACATACCGGCATACAGTTTACGGCAGGCTAGCCTAGACGCTGCTGCACGCGCCGGCGCCGCACGTGTAGCTGTGGCCGGTTGAAGCAGGTGCTGCCTCAGCCCCGAGGTCTAGAGTCCTCACGCACGTCCAATATTGATGGGGAAAAAGCCATTCGTTTTTCACAAATATTTATTTTCTGGACTTCCAAAACCCGATTTTTCGGAAAGAGGGATTAACAGGCAAATAATTTCGAAATTTTGAATTTTGGTTGGAAAAAAGGTATTTGTCTTCACGTTTAGTAACCAGCTTTCACGTCATACACACAGCTCAGCTTCAATTGCACAGGCCTGGCATGTACCCAAGGCTATCTAGCGACCGTGACACCCAAAGCTATCTAACTCAACCTGAAACGACCTTTTGAACTTTGAATGACATTTCAATGAGGGCTATTACCACTGTCTCATCTATATACATAATGTTCCTCGCAAATGCGCTTTACACTTACGTCACTATTCTTTGCGTTTTACCGGGGTCAAACATGCGTTTTAATATTACCATCTGCCGAGCTGCGTATGATGCACCAAGTGGGCGTTCAGGATATGACAAAATATTAATTACGCTATAACTATGAGATTAACGGCAAGTTGCCGTGGGTAGCAATACAGAGCCTCGATTACAGTGTTTCTGTTGCTATTCCGCCATGTTCCCAATGTTTCCCATTACTCACCTTTCTTTTCCTTGACGATCTTGTCCACCAGGTCCCTGGATTTCACCAAATGCTCCTCGGCCTCCTTGGTCAACTGCGAATACACCCCAGTTACTACACAGGAACGCCAGGAGGGGCTGTCCACGAATCATGTTACGCATTTTTGGCTTTTTTATCCTTCCCTGCCCTGATAACGCACTGGTTACGGTGGGAGAAACCTTCCTTGCTCCGGTTACGCTGCGTTAAGGGCAACGTCGCTTGGTTCCTTGCGGAAACAGCGATACCAAATAAACAGCGGGCGTGTTGCTTGTCATGGGAGGAAGCCAACGGCGCCTGACTTTAAGGTGTTGAGTTCTCTAAAAAAAAAAATTAGCATAATCTACCACGTCTGATGGTAACTTGACAGTGTCCAAACCTTCCTGTTTCTACCTGTTTTGTTACGCTTCCGTTACACCCCATCAAACTCCCTTCCCCTCCCCTCCATGTGCAACGTAATTTATGGACAGTCCTTGAGAATGGTCAGCGAAGCTGATATGCTAGCAGACCGGGAAGTGTTTGTTGCAGTGTTTATGACAGTGCGATCAGCAGCCATCCGGCAGCTCCATGGCCATGCTGGCCTTCGGGGCCGCCGGTTACCTTGATCTTGTAGGCGCCCCTGCCCAACTGGACGAGGTCGTCCGTTGACATGCTGTTGCCGTCCAGGTACATGGTCTGAAAGCGCACCATTACGTCACCTGAGCACATCGAGCCCCTCACGTCAGAAAGCGAGAGATAATGTGCTCGATACATCCTGGATCGGTATGGAGTGGTCACATCCTGGTCCTGACCAGTTTTCCTTGTTGGGTGCACCGCATCGCGCAGTTTCAAATGCCGCACAAATCGATTAATCGGTGCATCGCCTGGCACAACAACGAAAGATAATTGTATTTTTGCTTTTATAACCAAACGAGCATGCCACAAACACGATTAAGTTATATTTTCTACGGCTGCGGGTTCAAAGGATCCCCACGGTATCCAGGCTGATCTAAGGAAAGAATCCAGCATTCGCCCTGCGTTCCGTAGCATAAAAGCAGCATGTGCCCGTTAGTTTGCTATATTTCTATTTCTCAATGTTCACGTCAGTTTCCGTTGAATATCTCAGCGAGCAGCGCGCCAATCTTATGCATGAGTCTCGGTGATAACACCGTGTTCCTTGAGCGCCGGGTCTTCCGTAGATCAGAGATATCTAAGCCAGCGTCGGGGCTGTACCGTACCGACTACGAGAGCCAGTCGGCGCCCGGCGCAGCTGCCTTGGGCGCTGAGTCGCTGAGCCAGTCGGCGCCGGTAGAGGCCGGCGTGGCCGCGCCCGTCAGCCAGTCGTCAGCCCCCGCCGCCGGCTGCGGCGTCGAGTCGGTCAGCCAGTCGGCGCCGCCGGTCGAGGCCGGCTTGGGGGAGGCCGCGCCGCCAAAGTCCTTCATCCAGTCGGCCTGGCCGGGCGTGGCGGCCGGGGTAGGTGACGCCGCGCCGCTGGCGCCGCCCGCACCGCCCGCGCCGGCGAACAGGTCCGACAAGAAGTCCTGTTTGCCGGCGGGGGCGGCCGGGGCCGGAGCCGCTGCCGGCGCCGCCACGGCTGGTGTCGCCGCTGGTGTGTCCGACTCGCTGCTATCTGAACTGCTGCTGCTGCTCTCCGACTCGGCTTTGGCCGCCTTGGCAGGCGGCTTCTTTGCCGCCTTGGCCTTTGGTTTGGCCGCCGCCTTCTTTGGTTTGGGGGCAGCTTTCGGCTTCGGCGGCGCCTTCGCTTTGGGCGCCGGTTCAAAGGCTGGCGGGGTCCTCCTCGCGCTCCTGGGCCTCGGGGCTGGGCCTCCCCATGAGGCTGGGCCCGACCCGAAGCACTCGCGCTCCTGCCGCGTCCACCTCCTGCACGGTCTCCTGCGGCCCCTTGACCTCCTGGCTGGTAGCGGCGCGGGTTGCTTTGGAACAGATCTGGGACGTCGCCTCGGCGCCTGTCGGCAGTCTCTATGGATATCCTTGAAGAGTTCGCAAGGCAATGCCTGCAGCATTTTTGCTGTCTGCAGAGGCAATTTGGGAACCCATATCACAGGGAGGCCAATGGGCATCGCCTCAGGGGATGGACAATCCGACTTCTGTGGTAGTTTTTGCGTTGATTGCTGTTTGAGCGGCGGTTGTGGCTGTGGGCCGTAGTCTGGTCTATACTGTAAGCTGTAGTCTGGTATGTAGTCTCCCTCCCTTTCACACATTCGTTGCTCCATAGCAGACAAGCCTGCCATTGGCAATTTGGGACGTTCAGGACAGGCGATTCGTCGTCTTTCGGTCCTTTTTGGGTAATCGTATTCTGAACAGTCATTGCCAAAGCCCTCTAGCGCTAACTTCCCACAGACTTTAAGAATGGCTGCTCTCCATTGTTCCTTCGTAAACGGCATCTTGAGAATTTTCGGAAGGAGATCTGTTGCCAACTGCTCCAGTTCCTGGTCAAGATCATCTGATCTTGAACGAAGCTTCGGCTTATCGCACTCAGCATCTCTCCCAGACCTCTTGCCATGCAGACAGCATGAGACACACGATTCGTTTCTCTGACAGGAATCGATACTGCTGGCTCTACGATCAATCATGGCTTGAATTGAAGATTTTGATGCGAGTGCTTTAGAGAGTAATTTACATACTGGAGCAGGCGACTGCGTGCGACTGGCAATGGTGGGAATTTTTGAGCACATTGAACAACTCAATAATTTTTACCTGAGAGGAATCTGTTTTCTTGGTAGTGAACTTAAGAATTTATTTGTGCGGAATTGTCACCATCTTTAAAGTAGAGCTTTCGTTTAAGCTGCCAGTGCGCGCGATGATTGCATTATAGATCCTCCAACCAAGGCATCGACCTATAACGCGAAAGCCAAAGTAGCAACGCTGTAGCTTTGAAACCCACGCCAAAGCTCATAAACATTGTTGTGAAATGTACCAAATACATTATTCGATAGGTGCTCGTCCAATCTCCATATCATTGCGTTTCTCAGCCACCAACTGCATTTGACTGCATAACTGCGATATATATATATATATATATATATATATATATATATATATATATATATATATATATATATATATATATATGGAAAGTGCATTAAGGCTCCAATGACCTTCATGAACCGCACTCCACCTGGTTCTCAATAATTCAAAAAGTGATATGCTTTCAGATAAAAATATTGGCACATTTGCATACATCACCATATTGCATAGTCGCTACAACAGCGACTTCTTGGATATCCACGAAGGCCATGCCCGTTGCTTACCTCTTTTGGTCCTTCTCCATTGCAAGACTCACTGATGCCATTAGTTAAGGAAAGCTAAAAAGCCACGCAACCGATGCCAATCACAACATAACGTACATAAGTGGTGACTGCATACAAAGCTTAGGCGACATGAACCGCACGAACGCCACGCAAACAAGATGCCACCTTTCGAAGACCCTATCCCGGCAAGGCAAGACTGACACCGCCACAGCACAGGACTCCATCGGTAGACGACTAGCAGTCAAAAGGATACATCTGCTCCGGCACGTAGTGAATCTCAGCGCTCTCTGTGACCGGGTTTGGCCGGTCGCTTTCCAGAACTGAAAACAGACAAACAACCTGTTCAGCACTGTTGCCGTATCATCCACTCACGGCCTCCCAAAGCGCCGCCATCGCCGCGGCTCAAGGCCCACGCCTAGAACACGAGGCGAACCTGAAGAGCCCGCTATTCGCTGGGCCAGGTGGGAGCCCCCTACAGCCAACTGTAATGAGGGACCCGTCCCGGCCAGCGTCGCCCCGCTCCCCTCTCAGGCGCAGGCAGGGTCTCCGCCTCCGACCAGGCTGCACCAAGCTATCAAGACGCCAGAGTCCCACTGCATCGAGATCGGACGAGCGGCCGGGCCTCGGGGCACCAAGGTCAGGTGAGGCCCCTAGCAGCCGTGTGGGCGGCGGGTCCAGCCCCAAGCGGCGCCGAACAGACAGGGCTCCGCTTTACACGGCGCCCGGGCCCCTTGACCGCAGCGGTCAGCCAGAGCCCCAGGCTAGCGACCTTTCCTGACGAACGGTGACGGCTGGTGGCGACAGCAGCGGACGGCGATCGCTGACGGTGGCTGCCCTCTGGCAGACTGTGGCTGCGCAGGCAGGCCGCCTGGGTCGCGGAAGTCGCCGAGAGCCAAAGTACACGTGTACGGTGCAGGCAGTGGGTTTTCACGCCAGAACTCGTTTGCAACGAATGAGATGCAAATTTTATATCGTCCATTCACATTGGAGTGCATTGAATGTTTGCCCCTTTTGGTCTATAGCCACTGGTGTGCAAAACATATTATCAGATAAGGATGTCTTTAATAAAAGCAGAGCACGACAAATCTGGTGATAATTTCCACGGCCAGTTTCGATGCACCATACCGGTGTACTTAATGCACTGGTGCCTTTGGTATAGGATGTGATGAAACAGTGTCACCGAACCTATATCTGTTGTCCAATCAGTACATGTTGAGCCAAGGTGATTCAAATGTTTATTTTGGTGAATTTGAGCACACCATAACTTCCCTACAATGATAAGCGGACATTTAGGGTCCCTCTTGTAAGATTGGGATCTTTTCCGTACGATTGAGTAATGACACGGACGGTTAATTGCGAGGGCGTCGCAGACAGGCGGGTAGATAACATCGGATTTTTAGGGGTGACGCAACCAAGATTGTCTAACGCGATGGATGGGTAATAACGGAGCTGGTAAACTGAACGAACGGTGGCTTGCCACTTCGAAACCGCGTCAAGGGTGTGAGTGAGAAAAAAAAGTGTTTGCGACCCTTGAGCATTTTGAAACACGCCGGCGCAATGTAGTTTCAGGCGTTGCCGTGCGGCTTAGATAAATTGCGTACTCCACCCTACATCCCATATCTGTTTGCATAACACCCTGACACCGTCCAGTTTTCAGATGGCGCATGCATGAACGTGTGATTGAAAAAGCATCCAGGCAATTCAATGAACGGAATTACATCTGACGTGTGATGTCTATTTACCCCGTCACACTTCACTTCACGGGCTTGAAAGATGCACACGGCGAGGCACGAGCGCAGCCGACCTGGAAACAGAGAGGTGCACAACATTTTGAACAGTGGCGAACGCTCAGTGTGAAGCCTCAAATTTGAGGACTACAAAGCGTACATGGCGGCGGCGGCGGCGGCGTGAGCCCCGGCCAAGTCTGGCAAGGAGGTCCGCTTTCAGCCGCCACCGGCCGCTGCCCCGTACCGATCGAGACGAAGTCGTTGTCGTCGAGCACGTCGACCACGAGGTCGTGCGGGTCGAGGATGGCGCCGCCGCGCGTCTTCCTAACCTCGGCCACCACTTCGACGCGGCCGGCGTAGGTGGCCGGCTGTAGACGCTCGTACCGGCGCAGCGCCTCCTCCGACAGCCACTGCACGCGCACGTTACCTGGCGTCGCCGGCACGCTCCGGTCAGCCGAGGCACGCTCGGGTCAGGCGAGGCACGCTCGGGTCAGCCGAGGATGTTCGGGTCAGGCACACTCCGGTCAGCCGAGACAGACTCGGATCAGCCGAGGCACGCTCCGGTCAGCCGAGGTACGCTGGGGTCAGCCGAGGCACGCTCGGGTCAGGCGAGGCACGCTCGGGTCAGCCGAGGATGTTCGGGTCAGGCACACTCCGGTCAGCCGAGGCAGACTCGGATCAGCCGAGGCACGCTCCGGTCAGCCGAGGTACGCTCGGGTCAGGCGAGGCACGCTCGGGTCAGCCGAGGATGTTCGGGTCAGGCACACTCCGGTCAGCCGAGGCAGACTCGGATCAGCCGAGGCACGCTCCGGTCAGCCGAGGTACGCTCGGGTCAGCCGAGTTACGCTCGGGTCAGGCACGCTCGAGTCAGTCGAGTCACGCTCGGGTCAGCCGAGGTACGCTCGGGTCAGCCGAGTTACGCTCGGGTCAGGCACGCTCGGGTCAGTCGAGTCACACTCGGGTCAGCCGAGTCACTCTCGGGTCAGCCGAGTTACGCTCGGGTCAGGCACGCTCGAGTCAGCCGAGGCACGCTCGGGTCAGTCGAGGCACGCTCGGATCAGCCGAGACACACTCCGGTCAGCCAAGGATGTTCGGGTCAGGCACGCTTCGGTCAGCCGAGGCAGACTCGGATCAGCCGAGGCACATTCGGGTCAGCCGAGGCACGCTCCGGTCAGCCGAGGTACGCTGGGGTCGGTCTAGGCACGCTCCGGTCAGCCGAGGCAGGCTCGGATCAGCCGAGGCACGCTCAGGTCAGTCGAGGCACGCTCAGGTCAGTCGAGGCACGCTCGGGTCAGCTGAGGTACGCTCGGGTCAGCCGAGGCACGCTCGGGTCAGCTGAGGTACGCTCGGGTCGGCCGACACACGCTCCACCGCCGTCCCAGCGCGGTGGTCACTCAGATACAAGGTAAGGACTTTCAGTAGGAAATGTTTGTGCGTGCATATTCATCGGAAGACCACGTGGCGGGCCAGTTATCCACTGATTGTTGACGAAGGCCGGTCTGCCCGGCGCAAAGCGAGGAACGTGTTTGGCCAACACTCGTAGAATAGGTTTGCCTTTGTTATCTGGCAAGGCCGGTCGAATGTCGTTCGAGCGAATGACAAAAAAAGACCAAAGTACAGATACATAAGCCAGGAAATACGAGTTCACCATACAATAATTATTCGAAAGCATTCGTATCTTATTGGGTGCACGGCACGTTATGTAGATTTAGAACGACCCAGAGCCTCAGCGAGTGTCGTGAACAGTAGGCCAAGGGGTGACAAGGAAGGTTGGGCGACGAACGCGATGACCGTCAATGCTTCGTTTTGGTTGGAGCAAAGAACAATCCATTGGGCACGAAAGCAGAATTGAAGGGCAAAGCTTGTGAACATTCGAACAATGTCCAGGGAAACGACACACTTGTGACGATGGTTTTGTCAGTGATTTTCAGCCACGACCTCGCGATTGTTACCGGTCCTCCGACACCATCCCACGACCGGTTTCCTGGCTCACCTTTCTGGCAGGGCACCATAAGCCACTCGCCGCGCACGCGAGCCGAGATCTTGACGTTTTTTCCGTTGACGTTGTCCATGGTGCGGTCGGTCGAGCCAGCAGCCGAGCAGCACCTGAGCGTCGCAGGTGGAGGTGCGCAGCCGGGGGCCCGGCCGGTCCGGCCCCCGGTGCCACCAATCAGCGGTGGGGCCGGCGCGGACCGGTTCGTATCGGCGGGGCATCGGAGCCGCCGTTGTTGGAGCTGGCGGCCGCCGATGTCCGGTGCCGATACTGTCGTCCGGAGAGGACCCGGCGCCGCCACCGCGGGTCGGTGCTGCCGGCCGACGGGTCCGGACAGAGCCGGCGTCGCCTCACGCGAGCCGGCGCGTTATCGCCGCAGAGGGTCAAGCGGCTCAGAGGAACAGGTACGACGTAAGGCCGAGACGCCGCCGCCAGAAGGCTCCAGGCAAGGTCCGGCACCGCCGTAGAGAAGCCGGTGGCAAAGACGCGCCAGAGGACACAGCGGCACCCTCAGAGTTTGTGGCGGGCAGAGACCTCCAGAGGGCGACCAGCGTCATCTTGGAAACACCGGGAAAAGGCAATTACAAAGAAACGGCACAAAAAACGGCATCCCCGCATGGCTTTCATGAAATCTGACAGATGCCAGCGCCTCCGGTTAGCCCTCCCAGGTCTGGAGACCCCCACGTATACCTGTTTGATTGAACTCACTGAAAGCCTCGTACCCAACTGCAACTGACTAAGTCCTCGCAAGGCGTGTAAAATACCTGCTGAGGGTCTCCCTTCGGGATACGCCTGACATACCCGCCGACGGTCTCCCTTCGGAGTACGGCTGGCATACGCGCTGGAGGTATCCCTTCGGGGTACGGCTGGCATATCCGCTGAGGGTCCCCTTCGGGGTACGGCTGACATATCCGCTGAGGATCTCCCTTCGTGGTACGGCTCAAACGCCCGTTGAGGGTTTCCCTTCGGGGTACAGCTGACATACCCGCCGACGGTCTCCCTTCGGATTACGACTGACATACGCGCTGGAGGTATCCCTTCGGAGTACGGCTGACATCCCCGCTGACGGTCTCCCTTCGGAGTACGACTGACATACGCGCTGGAGGTATCCCTCTCGGGGTAAGGCTGGCATATCCGCTGAGGGTTCCCCTCGGGGCACGGCTGACATATCCGCTGAGATATTCCCTTCGTGGTACGGCTCAAACGCCCGTTGAGGGTCTCCCTTCGTGGTACGGATGACATACCCGCCGACGGTCTCCCTTCGGAGTACGACTGACATACACGCTGGAGGTATCCCTTCGGGGTACGGCTGGCATATCCGCTGAGGGTTCCCTTCGGGGGTACGGCTGAATTACCCGCTGAGGTCTCCCTTCGTGGTACGGCTGGCATACACGCTGAGGGTTTCCCTTCGGGGTACGGCTGAACATACCCGTTTGAGGGTTCGCCCTCGGGGTACGACTGGCATAACCCCTGAGGGTTGCCTTCGGGGTAGTCTGACATCCCACTTAGGGTCTCCCTTCGTGGTACGGCTGAAATGCCTGCTGAGGGTCTCCCT
>NW_023596225.1:19418532-19428016 GCF_011947565.3 Pollicipes pollicipes
TATATATATATACATTATATGGAAAGTGCATTAAGGCTCCAATGACCATCATGAACCGCACTCCACTGGGTTATCAATAATTCAAAAAGTGATATGCTTTCAGATAAAAATATTGGCACATTTGCATACATCACCATATTGCATAGTCGCTACAACAGCGACTTCTTGGATATCCACGAAGGCCATACACGCTGCTACCTCTTTGGTCCTTTCCATTGCAGACTCACTGATGCCATTGGTTAAGGAAAGCTAAAAAGCCACGCAACCGATGCCAATCACAACATAACGTACATAGTGGTGACTGCATACAAAGCTTAGGCGACATGAACCGCACGAACGCCACGCAAAAAGATGCCACCTTTCGAAGACCCTATCCCGGCAAGGCAAGACGACACCGCCACAGCACAAGACTCCATCGTAGACGACTAGCAGCAAAAAGGATACTCTGCTCCGGCACGTAGTGAATCTCAGCGCTCTCTGTGACCGGGTTTGGCCGGTCGCTTTCCAGAATGAAAACAGACAAACAACCTGTCAGCACTGTTTGCCGTATCATCCACTCACGGCCTCCAAAGCGCCGCCATCGCCGCGGCTCAAGGCCCACGCCTAGAACACGAGGCGAACTGAGAGCCCGCTATTCGCTGGGCCAGGTGGGAGCCCCCTACAACCAACTGTAATGAGGGACCCGTCCGGCCAGCGGCGCCCCGCTCCCCTCTCAGGCGCGGGGCAGGGTCTCCGCCTCGACCAGGCCTGCACCAAGCTATCAAGACGCCAGAGCCCCCTGCATCGAGATCGGACGAGCGGCCGGGCCTCGGGGCACCAAGGTCAGTGAGGCCCCTGGCAGCCGTGTGCGGCGGGGGTCCAGCCCCAAGCGGCGCCGAACAGACAGGGCTCCGCTTTACACGGCGCCCGGGCCCCTTGACCGCAGCGGTCAGCCAGAAGCCCCAGGCTAGCGACCTTTCCTGACGAACGGTGACAGCTGGTGGCGACAGCAGCGGACGGCGATCGCTGACGGTGGTGCCCTCTGGCAGACTGTGGCTGCGCAGGCAGGCCGCCTGTGTCGCGGAAGTCGCCGAGAGCCAAAGTACACGTTGTACGGTGCAGGCAGTGGGTTTTCACGCCAGAACTCGTTCGCAACGAATGAGATGCAAATTTTATATCGTCCATTCACATTGGAGTGCATTGAATGTTTGCCTTTGGTCTATAGCCACTGGTGTGCAAAACATATTATCAGATAAGGATGTCTTTAATAAAAGCAGAGCCACGACAAAATCTGGTGATTAATTTCCACGGCCAGTTCGTGCACCATACCTGTGTACTTAATGCACTGGTGCCTTTGGATAGGATGTGATGAACAGTGTCACCGAACCTATATCTGTTGTCCAATCAGTACATGTTGAGCCAAGGTGATTTCAAATGTTTATTTTGGTGAATTTGAGCACCATAACTTCCCTACAATGATAAGCGGACATTTAGGGTCCCTCTTGTAAGATTGGGATCTTTCCGTACGATGAGTAATGACACGGACGGTAAATTGCGAGGGCGTCGCAGACAGGCGGGTAGATAACATCGGATTTTAGGGGTTGACGCAACAAGATTGTCTAACGCGATGGATGGTACTAACGGAGATGGAACTGAACGAACGGTGGCTTGCCACTTCGAAACCCCGTCAAGGGTGTGTGAGTGAGAAAAAAAAGTGTTTGCGACCCTTGACATTTTGAAAACAGCCGGCGCAATGTAGTTTCAGGCGTGCCGTGCGGCTTAGATAAATTGCGTACTCCACTACATCCCATATCTGTTGCATACACCCTGACACCGTCAGTTTTCAGATGGCGCATGCATGAACGTGTGATTGAAAAAGCATCCAGGCAATTCAATGAACGGAATTACATCTGACGTGTGATGTCTATTTACCCCGTCACACTTCACTTCACGGGCTTGAAGATGCACACGGCGAGGCACGAGCGCAGCCGACCTGGAAACAGAGAGGTGCACAACATTTTGAACAGCGCGAACGCTCAGTGTGAAGCCTCAAATTTGAGGACTACAAAGCGTACATGGCGGGCGGCGCGGCGGCGTGAGCCCCGGCCAAGTCTGGCAAGGGGTCCGCTTTCAGCCGCCAGGCCGCTGCCCGTACGATCGAGACGAAGTCTTGTCGTCGAGCACGTCGACACGAGGTCGTGCGGGTCGAGGGATGCGCCGCCGCGCGTACTAACCTCGGCCACACTTCGACGCGGCGGCGTAGGTGGCCGGTGTAGACGCTCGTACCGGCGCAGCGCCTCCTCCGGACGCCACTGCACGCGCACGGTACCTGGCGTCGCCGGCACGCTGGGTCAGGCGAGGCACGCTGGGTCAGCCGAGGATGTTCGGGTCAGGCACACTCCGGTCAGCCGAGGCAGACTCGGATCAGCCGAGGCACGCTCCGGTCAGCCGAGGTACGCTCGGGTCAGGCGAGGCACGCTCGGGTCAGCCGAGGATGTTCGGGTCAGGCACACTCCGGTCAGCCGAGGCAGACTCGGATCAGCCGAGGCACGCTCCGGTCAGCCGAGGTACGCTCGGGTCAGCCGAGTTACGCTCGGGTCAGGCACGCTCGAGTCAGTCGAGTCACGCTCGGGTCAGCCGAGGTACGCTCGGGTCAGCCGAGTTACGCTCGGGTCAGGCACGCTCGGGTCAGTCGAGTCACACTCGGGTCAGCCGAGTCACTCTCGGGTCAGCCGAGTTACGCTCGGGTCAGGCACGCTCGAGTCAGCCGAGGCACGCTCGGGTCAGTCGAGGCACGCTCGGATCAGCCGAGACCACACTCCGGTCAGCCAAGGATGTTCGGGTCTCAGGCACGCTTCGGTCAGCCGAGGCAGACTCGGATCAGCCGAGGCACATTCGGGTCAGCCGAGGCACGCTCCGGTCAGCCGAGGGTACGCTGGGGTCGGTCTAGGCACCGCTCCGGTCAGCCGAGGCAGGCTCGGATCAGCCGAGGCACGCTCAGGTCAGTCGAGGCACGCTGCAGGTCAGTCGAGGCACGCTCGGGTCAGCTGAGGTACGCTCGGGTCAGCCGAGGCACGCTCGGGTCAGCTGAGGTACGCTCGGGTCGGCCGACACACGCTCCACCGCCGTCCCAGCGCGGTGGTCACTCAGATACAAGGTAAGGACTTTCAGTAGGAAATGTTTGTGCGTGCATATTCATCGGAAGACCACGTGGCGGGCCAGTTATCCACTGATTGTTGACGAAGGCCGGTCTGCCCGGCGCAAAGCGAGGAACGTGTTTGGCCAACACTCGTAGAATAGGTTTGCCTTTGTTATCTGGCAAGGCCGGTCGAATGTCGTTCGAGCGAATGACAAAAAAGACCAAAGTACAGATACATAAGCCAGGAAATACGAGTTCACCATACAATAATTATTCGAAAGCATTCGTATCTTATTGGGTGCACGGCACGTTATGTAGATTTAGAACGACCCAGAGCCTCTCAGCGAGTGTCGTGAACAGTAGGCCAAGGGGTGACAAGGAAGGTTGGGCGACGAACGCGATGACCGTCAATGCTTCGTTTTGGTTGGAGCAAAGAACAATCCATTGGGCACGAAAGCAGAATTGAAGGGCAAAGCTTGGAACATATCGAACAATTGTCAGGGAGAAACGACACACTTGTGACGATGGTTTTGTCAGTGATTTTCAGCCACGACCTCGCGATTGTTTACCGGTCCTCCGACACCATCCCACGACCGGTTTCCTGGCTCACCTTTCTGGCAGGGCACCATAAGCCACTCGCCGCGCACGCGAGCCGAGATCTTGACGTTTTTTCCGTTGACGTTGTCCATGGTGCGGTCGGTCGAGCCAGCAGCCGAGCAGCACCTGAGCGTCGCAGGTGGAGGTGCGCAGCCGGGGGCCCGGCCGGTCCGGCCCCCGGTGCCACCAATCAGCGGTGGGGCCGGCGCGGACCGGTTCGTATCGGCGGGGCATCGGAGCCGCCGTTGTTGGAGCTGGCGGCCGCCGATGTCCGGTGCCGATACTGTCGTCCGGAGAGGACCCGGCGCCGCCACCGCGGGTCGGTGCTGCCGGCCGACGGGTCCGGACAGAGCCGGCGTCGCCTCACGCGAGCCGGCGCGTTATCGCCGCAGAGGGTCAAGCGGCTCAGAGGAACAGGTACGACGTAAGGCCGAGACGCCGCCGCCAGAAGGCTCCAGGCAAGGTCCGGCACCGCCGTAGAGAAGCCGGTGGCAAAGACGCGCCAGAGGACACAGCGGCACCTCAGAGTTTGTGGCGGCAGAGACCTCCAGAGGGCGACCAGCGCCATCTTGGAAACACCGGGAAAAGGCAATTACAAAGAAACGGCACAAAAAACGGCATCCCCGCAGGCTTTCATGAAAATCTGACAGATGCCAGCGCCTCCGGTTAGCCCTCCCAGGTCTGGAGACCCCCACGTATACCTGTTTGATTGAACTCACTGAAAGCCTCGTACCCAACTGCAACTGACTAAGTCCTCGCAAGCGTGTAAATAACCCTGCTGAGGGTCTCCCTTCGGGATACGCCTGACATACCCGCCGACGGTCTCCCTTCGGAGTACGGCTGGCATACGCGCTGGAGGTATCCCTTCGGGGTACGGCTGGCATATCCGCTGAGGGTCCCCTTCGGGGTACGGCTGACATATCCGCTGAGGATCTCCCTTCGTGGTACGGCTCAAACGCCCGTTGAGGGTTTCCCTTCGGGGTACAGCTGACATACCCGCCGACGGTCTCCCTTCGGATTACGACTGACATACGCGCTGGAGGTATCCCTTCGGAGTACGGCTGACATACCCGCTGACGGTCTCCCTTCGGAGTACGACTGACATACGCGCTGGAGGTATCCCTTCGGGGTACGGCTGGCATATCCGCTGAGGGTTCCCCTCGGGGCACGGCTTGACATATCCGCTGAGGATCTCCCTTCGTGGTACGGCTCAAACGCCCGTTGAGGGTCTCCCTTCGTGGTGCGGCTGACATACCCGCCGACGGTCTCCCTTCGGAGTACGACTGACATACACGCTGGAGGTATCCCTTCGGGGTACGGCTGGCATATCCGCTGAGGGTTCCCTTCGGGGTACGGCTGAATTACCCGCTGAGGGTCTCCCTTCGTGGTACGGCTGGCATACACGCTGAGGGTTCCCTTCGGGGTACGGCTGACATACCCGTTGAGGGTCGCCCTCGGGGTACGACTGGCATACCCGCTGAGGGTTGCCTTCGGGGTACGTCTGACATGCCCACTTAGGGTCTCCCTTCGTGGTACGGCTGAAATGCCTGCTGAGGGTCTCCCTTCGGGGTACGACTGGCATACCCGCTGAGGGTCTCCTTTTGGAGTACAGCCGACATAGAATGTGGTCTCCCATGAGAGCGCATCAACCCCAAAAGAGTTTCTGCCGGCGTTCATCTCAACCCACTGATGATCTCCTGATGATCAACTAAAACCCACTGATGATCTCCCGCCGTAATGCAACTGATTCCATTGTGGGCCCTGTTAGTGTCACGATGCGGGCTAGTTTTGCAGCTGCAGACGTCACGTTACGCGACTGGTCCGTTACAGTATTACCAGAAAATGCTCGTCTCTGCGATCACATCACGATCACGAAGATGATTACATGGTCCTTGATTTGATGGTGATGTAGTGATCGCATTGATCATCAAGGTAATGAACACATTATCTTTAATTTATCGCGCCGTTGGAACGTTCTTGTCGAATAAGACAAAACAAAACACAGCTGTAATGAGCGTAACCATGTATTTCCAAAGAAAACTCAACTGGTACCAACACACCCCGCTCACACGGCTCACGCGGCCTGGCGAGGCCGCTCTCGTACGTCCCACAGGGTCCCAAACAGCAGCTATCACTAATAACAATCGGGGTGTTAACGAGGGCGCCGGCTAGGCGGTGAGGGGTGGAGGCCATAGCAGGACCGGTCCTCGGCCGCCAGAGGGCGCGGGAGGCCTGAGTCGGCCTAACCGGCCCCGCAGAGCCATCTGGCATCAGATCGCCACGCTCGCCATCGGCGCCGGCGGGTCGCCACCTGGCGGCGTCGCTGGGAAGTCGAGCTGCCTGACGTGTTCAAAAGAGGACGTCTCGGACCAGGCGTCGGCGTCGCCGGTGGGCGGTGGCGGCGGTGGCGGCTCCGGCGGCGCGGAGGGAGTCTCGGCAGCGACGCTACGGCCCGCCCTCCGAGTTTCGATCCAGCCCTTCACCTGTCGGCGTCGGCGCCGGCGTCAGCTGACTAGCCGACATCAAAACCGAACAGCGGCCCACACCGGCGGCGCATCGTCCCCCCCCCCTCAATACGCTGAATCACTGTACAAATGCTGCTAAAAGTCCGCACCCGACCCTCATATCCTTCTTGCTTTATCCTGCACCCTCGCAATAACCCGCTTGTCTGGCGCCGGCAGCATGCGCCAGCCTGGAGTGGGCCGAGGCTACCTGTTGTGAGGCCTCGGCCCGCGCACCCCTCAGTGGGGATCCTCGCGCTGGCCAAGGCTCGGCGGTTGCCCCCCATCCCCCAGGCGCATGAGCCCTCCTCCACCATTATCCACTCTCCTTAACCCCATAGCTCTGAAATAGCCGGTCGGGAGGGCTCTAATCCAAATAACCAAACTTAAAGTCGGCCTGAATTTGGTTGGAACATTGGCCGAAGCCGAAACAACAACCTTCAGTTACACCCGTAGCGTACAAGTTTTAAAATAATGTATCCGTTTTTGGTATTCGTCTCCTTGGGGCTCTCTCGCAACATCTCCTTAGGTTTCCTTTCTTGGTAATGACTTCTGAACGGGTCCGTTTCGAACGATGCAACCCACCCTGCTCTGGGATAAGTTGTATGGGGTGGGAAAAATTAAATTGGCACTTTTGCCGTAGCGGAACAATCGCGCTTACTTCGTCTGCATCACGTTTTTTTTTTTAGTTTGAGCGACTCACTCTAAGCGCGCGCGTTAAACAATGTTATTGTGATTCGACATACGTATGCCGACCCTTTCACGCATACCACCATCCCGCCATCCTCCGATCTCGACGTGTACTGTCACGCTTGATATGTCAGGCCCAGTTTTAGGACAGAACTTACACCACGTAAATTTAGCAAGTCCAGATCACCCCCAATGCCAGTTTACGGAGCCTTACGACGCATCACATAGCCCGGGGTCGAACTTGACGTCGGACGCTGGCCCGCAGAGACAGCGGTCAAGGCCGGTGAGCGAGCCGGCAGCCTGCGGCCGAGCGTCACCGGTGGGTGGTGTCCCCCCCCCCCCTCCGGATCAGGCCCCTCTCCGACTCCGGAGCTCTGACTCCGGAGAGCCGGGTGGACGTCCGAGCGGCCCGGACACTCGGACGAACCCGTGCAGGAGACACAGCGACCAGCCCGGCAATGCAGGCGAGCGGACTTTTCGGTCAAACGATTGTGACGATTCTGTCGCAAAACAATGGGTAAAGACGCACATCAACGTAGCTGTCGGCAAATGCTCGCATACTTCACTTCAGTAGCTAGGGAAAGCGACCAACCGTGACTCAAATGTACTTCAGACTCCCCGGGGAGGTCCAAAGTCCAGGGCATCGCGTGATCCTCAGTGACGCATGAGAAGACAAGCAAAGAATACCTAATTTGCGCCCACGGGACAGCAGAATAGAACACGCCTCCGGCTGCCCATCCTGCACCACGCATAGTTCAGTTGACCGGCCGTTGCATGATCCAGGACCGCCACTCACAAGCTATACCCGCGGCGACCACTCAAGAAATAGAGCAGGTCATGCATTTTCCTTAGCGTGCGCTTGCGCATAGCTTCCAAGATCGGCGTGGTGATGGTTAGGTTTTAGAAAGAGGCTGAGGTTGCAAAGGCTCCCTTGACTTCTAAATTAGCCGAAATATTGGAAGACAATAGGTGGCATGCAGATGCATGGTAACTAGGACGTATGCTGTTGTGACCGATATGCGACTTGGCCCTTGGCGGGTATTGTGCCGTCTGTTTTCAGGGCGATCCTGCGAGCATACGAGCTAAGCTTTCAGAGGATATTTCAATCAAGCCTGCCAGTGCTAGGGTAAAAAGCCGCGCTTGGTGGCGCTGTAAATATCACGTATCACGAAAGATGGGGAGAGGAAAAGGGAGAAGAGAGGGGAAGGGGGGAGGGGAGAGGGGGTGTGGAGGAGGGGAGAGAGAGGAGAGAGAGAGAGAGAAGGAGAGAGAGAGAGAGAGAGAGAGAGAGAGAGAGAGAGAGAGAGAGAGAGAGAGAGAGAGAGAGAGAGAGAGAGAGAGAGAGAGAGAGAGAGAGAGAGAGAGAGAGAGAGAGAGAGAGAGAGAGAGAGAGAGAGAGAGAGACGAGACGAGACGAGACGAGACGAGACGAGACGAGAGAGACGAGACGAGACGAGACGAGACGAGACGAGACGAGACGAGACGAGACGAGACGAGACGAGACGAGACGAGACGAGACGAGACGAGACGAGACGAGACGAGACGACGACGAGACGAGACGAGACGAGACGACGAGACGAGACGAGACGAGACGAGACGAGACGAGACGAGACGAGACGAGACGAGACGGACGAGACGAGACGAGACGAGACGAGACGAGACGAGACGAGACGAGACGAGACGAGACGAGACGAGACGAGACGAGACGAGACGAGACGAGACGAGACGAGACAGACGAGACGAGACGAGACGAGACGAGAGAGCGAGACGAGACGGACGAGAGGCGACACGGACGGGACGGGACGAGGCGACGGACGGGACGGGACGAGGCGACACGGACGGGACGGGACGAGGCGACGGACGGGACGGGACGAGGCGACACGGACGGGACGGGACGAGGCGACACGGACGGACGGGACGAGGCGACACGGACGGGACGGGACGAGGCGACACGGACGGGAGGACGAGGCGACACGGACGGGACGGGACGAGGCGACACGGACGGGACGGGACGAGGCGACACGGACGGGACGGGACGAGGCGACACGGACGGGACGGGACGAGGCGACACGGACGGGACGGGACGAGGCGACACGGACGGGACAGGACGAGGCGACGAGGCGAGGCGAGGCGAGGCGAGGCGAGGCGAGGCGAGGCGAGGCGAGGAGACACGCTCCCGGGTACCTGATCAGGTCGCGGCAGACCGAGCGCCTGCATCGGGTGGCGGACGGTGTCGCGAGGGTGGCGCGCCGGTGGCAGCTGAGGATTCGACGAGGGCGTGTGCACGGCGAGGCAGCGCACCGTCAGCGCCATCAGCAGGGCCGCGATCAGCAGAATCAGCAGCGCCGCCCACCACTTGTACTGCCAACACGGACGGTGACGCACATACCAGGCGCGGGAGAGATGGCAGTCCCGCAGTCACAAAGAAACGTGCGCAAAGCCACGGCCGACAGCTTCCAAGCATCAGCAACCTTGCTGCAATAATGATATTCTGGCATTCCTCATCTTTAAAAGTCATTACTAAACTGGCCAGCGGACGGCGGCTGCATGAAACTTCCTGGCCTGCATCTCCGCGGCG
>NW_023596225.1:19429016-19452148 GCF_011947565.3 Pollicipes pollicipes
GTCCACTTGTGTTTCTGTTCAGGCTTCAGATGGATGCAACATTACTTACGCTGCAAAAAACTTATGCGCGACGTGAGTACCACACGAAGAAAATTGTTCTGCAAAAACCGATACACGTGATTACATCTACTGCAAAACGCATGCTATCTTTACTTATTCGTTACATTACTTCTGCAAAACTCATACACGACATAGGTACCACACGGCAATACGTACAATATACGACAATATAATATACGATAATAATCAATATAGATAATAATAGATCAATATAAATAGTAATGAATAAATGTAAATAGATGGATATATATGTGACAATACACGACAGCGAAAACTTATGCTTGTCATTGCCTTTTCAGAAAATGTTTCTACAATCTTCACTTACACGCAACATTATTTGTGCTGCAAAAACTCATACACAACATAGCACTAGACGAAAAGGCCTATGCTGCAAAAATCACATTCTAGCCATTACTTCTACAGCAAAGACTTGACCATACGTCCTTCCTGTTGCACTAATGTCGCGGACAAGTCAATGAGCAAGGGTTCTATAAGATATTAGGGTAGAGGTAATGACGGATATAACTTTTGAAGCAGAAGTTTCGTCGTGTAGCACTTATCTTGTGTATAAGTCTTTGCGGTAGAAGTAAAGTTGTGTATAACTAATGACTGCAGATAGTTTTGCACTAGGATTAGTATACATTTGAGGTGTAAGTTTTCGTGTAGCACTAATGTCACATATAAATTTTTGCTGTGGATTAATGTCGTTTATAGGTGATGACTGCATAGGTGTTTGCGGCAAAATTGACAAAAACGAGAACGATTTTGTGCAGCAAAAATTTCGTCACGTAGCACCAACGTCTATGCACTGAAAATAAAAGTAATGTCGTAGCACTCTATCGGTAGGAGTTTTGTTGTAGCACTAATGTGAAGCTTCTGCACATCAACCATAACTGAACATTTTCCTCTGCCCACTGTCATTTTGAACTCTCTCAGTCGCTTTGGTATTTGAGCCGGCGGAATATTGATTCTCCGCCAAAAATGCAAGTGAAATCCGGAAGGAGCGACAAGACCTGAAATTGCAATGTAATGGGATACATTTGAGAAAAAAAAAATCATGCTGAATATGGGCAACAATTCAGGAGATAAGGTCATGCCCAAAACTGGACTGGATATGGACATGTAGATAAACCACCACACTTGTCATATTTATCCGATATCATACTCGAGGCTCTATCGGAACGTACGCGCACGCGAGGCGAGGGATACAATTAGTTTCTCTCTTGCTCCAAGCTATAGGTCGCTTCAGCTGACAGGTGAGGTCAAGTCTGGAGCTCTCCTCCTCTGATTCCTCCCGGTGCTCCCTCCGCACACCATCTCCTCTCGCTGGGAGCCCTGCCCGTGGGCGGGTACGGAGCGCGGGCCCCATTTGTCCGACGCGTGCCAGCGGTCGCAGGGCGGATGCATTGTACTGTCAGAGCGACGCTCGGAGATGCCCTCCCCGCAGGTGCGCCACATTGCGCAAGCGCCGCGGGACGTCGGCCCATCGGCGCGCGCCGCAATCGTCGCCGTCGCGCGCCATCCTTGACACGCGGCCGGCGCGGCCGTTGGGCTCGGATCCATCAGCGCGGGGCGGCTGCGGCGAGCGAAGGCCGGTGGATCGCGCCATTACTGATCGGCCGCCAGCGCGTACCGGGTCCAGCACGCTGCCGGGCGCGGCGACGGCCGGTTACTGTCTGACGTCTGATTGGGCGTGGATGTCCTCATCTGGTCGGGTCGGTGATCTGAACGACGTCTGATTGGGCGTGGATGTCCTCATCTGGTCGGGTCGGTGATCTGAACGACGTCTGATTGGACGTGGATGTCCTCATCTGGTCGGGTCGGTGATCTGAACGACGTGATTGGGCGTGGATGTCCTAATCTGACCGGGTGGATGATCTGAACGACGTCTGATTGGGTGGGGATGTCCTAATCTGACCGGGTGGATGATCTGAACGACGTCTGATTGGGTGGGGATGTCCTAATCTGACCGGGTGGATGATCTGAACGACGTCTGATTGGGTGGGGATGTCCTAATCTGACCGGGTGGATGATCTGAACGACGTCTGATTGGGTGGGGATGTCCTAATCTGACCGGGTCGGTGATCTGAACGACGTCTGATTGGGTGGGGATGTCCTAATCTGACCGGGTCGGTGATCTGAACGACGTCTGATTGGGTGGGGATGTCCTAATCTGACCGGGTCGGTGATCTGAACGACGTCTGATTGGGTGGGGATGTCCTAATCTGACCGGGTCGGTGATCTGAACGACGTCTGATTGGGTGGGGATGTCCTAATCTGACCGGGTGGATGATCTGAACGACGTGACGGCTGGACAACCAGATCGACTTTGCCCATGTCCTTGGTCGAGCCGGCGCGTATGCACGCAACGTCACGGTCTGACGTTCCATGTCAATCAAGGCCGTTTGTGAACAGATGCAAGTGGGCTTGATAGGAAACGGCAATGCGGTCTACATTACAAGCATGTCCAAATCGGCGCTGGTATTAGTGACACCAATGTCAAAACGTAAACCAAATATAAATTAAGTGCGGTCAAGTGCCTTACTGATGAATAAGAAAAACCCGCGGACCCACGGGAAAACGTTAAAGGGAATGTTCCACATTTATATGTGGTTTTCACCCGTCTGAGCTGCACTCTCGCGAAAATGGGGAAAGGTATGCCGGAAGGATATTTCAAAGTCAGCTGGCATTCATGCCATGATAACGACATTTAACAGGGCCAAAGAATATGACTCTAAGCGTTCATATCTGGCGTTCGTGAGCGCGGTTTCCAAATATACGGCCGCCAATTGGCTGTCAATCAATGTTGTGCAAGGTACGATACCGTGATCAAACTACGGCACATCGAGGAGCATATTTACTAAACAGAGAATTGTGCTGTCTAGAGCAGTCTTTTCCACCAAAAAAGTATACCAATAGTTTTGAGAGCTTGTTTCATGATATCTCACGCCTTGTTCAACATCTTGAAATGTGAACGTTCCCTTTAATGAAAATCACCAAGGCGGAAACGACGAATTATAATAGAGCGGCATACTTTCTTCCCATTTCAGTTTTTGTTCGTCTTCCTTTGTCCCATTTTTTTATTTCTCTTACTTTTTCTAGGTTTCGCCTCATGTCGTTTGGCACGGCATGATTCAGGCATTCGTTGTGTCGCCTTTGAGATGAGAGCCTAGGTATTTGCCATTTTGCTTCAGATTCTGCCCCATTTCTACTCTGCGAATGTATTGGCAGTTGGTTGATAACTCTGGATGTGACGAAAATAGACAAAGCACTTATCCACAAAAGTGTTCATAAGGAACGCAGGGAGGTGTAATCATTCATACAACATCATTTGAAAGGAAAATGTTTTCTCGTTACCCGACCACGCGAAAACGATAAGTTTTAGACGAATCATTATGCGAAAAAGCAAAAGTTTTCGTCATTTTAAGGTTGTATTTGATAATGCACAATACCAATGTTTGAATGGTCGTTTTGGATGGTGAACTGCGTCTTCAGTGCTATAGGTGATAAATGCACAAAACACTGCAATATTGACAGCAACTTGCTCTAAGGGATGGTGAAATGAAGCTTTTGGGAAACAATACCGAGGCACGTCTGCTTCTACCCATGCTGGAAACGTTGACTGCAAACCGGGGGTATGCTTTTTCCTATTCAGCCGGTGGTTCAGACCCCGCAGAACGTTGGGAAGAAAGTGGACCAAATCCGGGAGTAAATCAGTTTTTGTCGTATTTTGGTGATTGCTTTCATCATTTTTCACTGCCCCACTCCCACCTCCGACTTATTTTGCGAACTAAACCTGCCGCAAACCCTACGTGGATATTGTCTTTAACCAATTACGCGTCACGCACTTGGAGAGACAAGAGCAAGCATATCTCTTCGCAAACCGAGCACGTTCGCTTCGCATCATGACCGGCCAAACACATCCCCGCGATACATACAACCCGATCCTCCCGTCTGCATCCTATCAGTCATCAGTCGCGATAATGCCGTCGCAGCTCCCCGCCGTCCGTTCACTGTTCCGCCAGCACACGTGCCCCCTGCCAGTGAGGCCAGTCAGCGGCCGGCGCCGAATCCTTGGCCCCCAAGCGCCGCCCCACCGCCGCCGCCGCCGCCGCCGTCGCGCGCCGGTACTTGCGGTAGCGGGTACTGGGTCGGCACCGGCGTCGGGAGGTGGTCGCCCTGCGCGCGGAAGCCGTCCACGCCAGCCGTGTATGTGACGGTGCGCGTGATGCCGCTGGGGTCGACGTAGCTGTAGGAGCCGGCCACCTCCATGTCGCCTGTCTCCGGCTCGGTGCCCGGCTCGAAAATGCCTTCCTCGTTTTGGCTTATGCCGTTCGAGGTCGTATACCTGCCGGCGGCGGCAGCGGCGGTAGCTTAGATAGGCCGTGGCACAGGCCGGCTCTGAACACTGAGATAGTTCGATAATGGGTAAATCAATGCATATGTTTTTATCGGAACGGAGCCAAAATTGAGCGCTTTCACGGCATAACTGGCGGCCTTAACAAATAGATAACATTGCATGTCTTGACACAAAGGTTACCGCCAGCTCTTTAACGCTATAAAAGATGACAAACGCAAATTGAACACAGGAATAGGGCAAAACTAAGAAATGAGTAACAAACATGGCAAACAATTGAGCTGGGTCACCAATACAGGCGGGAGCGCGTGGCCCTCTCTAACATCCAGTCCGTGCAGCCCCACCCATCCGCGAGCATGCAGCGGCGGGGGGGGGGGGGCTGTCACACCTGTAGACGTAGTTGCCAAGGCCGCCGTTCGGCTGGTTCTCCTCCTCGATGATGGTCGCCTGCGCGTCCGAGCCGGAGATGTAGGAGATGGTGTTGAAGTTGTCGTACTGCGGCCGGGCGTCGGCACCGAGGCCGCAGGCGGCGGCCGACACCATCAGTAAACACTGGGGATGAAGCGAGAAGTGACGGCTGGGGAGGCCCAATATCGAGCCCGTCTGTCAGGCCGCTTGTCGGCGCAGACCCGTCAGAAAGCATCACTGGACTTAACAATACCGGCTGTTTGACTTGTCAAGTTTGATTTGGAGGCCACTAAACTGACGTCGAAGAATAACCGAGAATGAAGGCACATCAAAAGTTGGGTCCGAGATTTGCCCAATTTTGTTTGAAAAAGGAACAAACAACAGAAATACAGCCTGACAGAATGGAGACAGGAGCCTGGCCATCGTACGTGACATGGAGCTGGCGATCGCCGCCTCGTGTGGTGACAGGTTCACACGTTTAACTGCTGGCATGGGGGTGTAATGGGTCAATGTGGTGGGTGTATCTACCGTGGCTTTACTCCGATTTTCGCGTTAAAAATTCAATGCTACCTTGTTGGTCTTTGTTTTGGCGTGCAATAACAACATACCGAGGCAATTCGTTACAGGTCGGTGTTTGCAATATGTGTATGCAATAGCTTATATAAGTATTTATATATATATATATATATATATATATATATATATATATTGTCCTTTTAACACTAGAGTACACCACTCATAATTGACGGTAGCCGACCGGAACAGGTGTGGGGCAGAGGCAGCATCACTATGTGTCCCTCGTAACCCCGTTCGATTGGTCTTAGGTAGGTGGATCGCAACCTTTTCCACAACAAGCATACGGTTTCGCCAATCGCGCACCCAGCTCTCAAAACACCTAACGTCATCTAACGGCTACTCACGAAGCTGGTCGCCATCGC
This sequence comes from Pollicipes pollicipes, assembly GCF_011947565.3. Lineage (NCBI taxonomy): Eukaryota > Metazoa > Arthropoda > Thecostraca > Pollicipedomorpha > Pollicipedidae > Pollicipes > Pollicipes pollicipes. The sequence goes on from NW_023596225.1 coordinate 19,434,780, forward strand.
GTCGTACGAAGATGCCGGCGATGCGCCGCTGACGGTACCTGACGCCTCGGACACTGACGTGTGGGAACTGCACGGAGGGGTGCTCACTTTAAGTAGGCTCCGCGCAGGAGATGCCGCTTGACACGAGGGCTGGTGGTTTCGACTGCACAATGGAGGCCGGCAGGGGCCGGCCCATTGTTTGTTCAACCTCCCTAGTCAGCTGAACTGGTGTGGCCCGTGTAGCAGCAGCCACCAGGGGTAGAGACGGGCCACACGATAGCTTTTTAAAAAGATTTTATCCGAATGTTTTTGAATGGATGGGCTTCTGGGACCAGAGCTCAAGTTAAGCGGTACTTGTTGAGTGAGCACTGGCCCTTACCATTGATTCGCGCAACTCCAGTTCATCGGCAAAATTTAGGGGAGAAATGTATCATGCCGGAATGTCTGACATGGTCCGACCTATCTTCTGACGTCATCTGACCTTTAGCGCGGCCGCTGCCACCGGCCGCAGGCCATGCATGTCAAGGGCAAAAAGTGAGCGTAATAAAGCGACTCGAAAAAAGAAAAAAAAATAGCGACTTGAACCCGCCCGGCCACAGGTGGGTGGATCGGAAGGCAGACGCTCTGACCAGCTGAGATAACGGAACGGGCTTCAAGGTAATCAACAGGACCTTCAGGGCCAGGGAATGTTCAAGACCCCAAAATGCGCGGACATTCTCGGGCACTTTGGACCCAGTTGACTTTGAGGCTATTTCGCCTCAACTGGAATATTAGCATTCTTGGCCAGCCGCGCAGGCTTCGCCTCATTCCACACTGCTGGTTCAGTGTCCTAGAGTCCTGGACGTCTTGAGGGAGTCATGGCCCATCTAGTCCACGATGGCGGCAGCAACAGGACGGCCGAGTATCTGAAATAATATCCGAGACAGTCAGAAGGCGCAAGAAAAAGCCATTTGGCCATCTTGTAGGTAAGAATTCCAAGCAACCTGAATATTCGTCGTGTTCTTGCATTCAACAGTCCTTCCCTAACAACCAGTAGACAGCTAAGCGGTGTCAACCGTTCCAGGAACCTCAACCCAAAAATGTTGGAAGGGAGTCCATCAAGGTCCGAAAGTTACCATAAATTCGAAGTATAGATTTTAACCAAAAGGCTGTGTCTCGGTGTGGATGTAGGAATGTCGCGAAAGGTGGAGGCCTTTCCAATGCATGGAAGTGGTATACAGGTAGGGATCCAGGGTTTTGTCAGGGGTGGACCACGCTTCATTGTGGTAATCCCTAGGACTTGGTGCCCGCCCGCCTTTCACAAAGAATTCCCCGGTGTCGGCCACTTTATTTTGTGACTCTTGTTTTTTTGGTAAAATGTCTTCAACCGGGATAGTCCGCCGAATTTAGCTCGCTTTACTCGAAACGTCAGTTTTTTAGTTTGCATGTTAAACTTGATGATTTATGGTCAATTGTGGCTCGCCTGAACCTTGATGCATCTTGAAAATAAAAGTTGTGTAGACGGCGGAAAGAGGATTTTGGTGACCCAAGGAAGGCGATGGTCCCTTGCCCCTCCCTCTGGATTCCCCACTGGTGGTTCATGAATTCTAATTAGTACAATTACAAATCTATCTATTCTTCAGTCGCACTGTAGGGTCGAGGTACGGAAGAGCCCAATTACTGAGCTTGGTTATTCCTTCCGTATTGCGGAAATCGGGCATTGGTGAATGGTAAAAAGCCATCGCTTAGACTTAGGCATCGGGTACAAAAAATGTGATCAGTTTCATGATTTCTTTTCATCCAAGCGACCAACTGACCAAGGTTTGCGATGAACCCTGCGTACGGCAACCCCATGTAGCCCCAGATAAAAAGTCAGCCGATCACAAAAATCATGTTTTAGAACCACGCTCCAAGCCATTGATCCATCCATTGAGCCATGGTTCCATCCATGGACTGCCATTTAATGTGGGATACGGACTTCATACATTTGTCCCATTCGTCACAACGCCAAGCGAAAGTCGTGGGGACGTCATTGTCAACCTGAAACGGAAGAAACCTTCAATATTTTTGATATACGCACAAAGGCACGAAATGCGTCATCAAATTTTGTCAGTCGGGCCCCACATTGCCTAAAAGGGGGTCCTGTATCGGCAATGGGTCCAGTCTTGCTCACGGGAACAGTTGCTGAAAAAGGAGAGGACCAGTCACGAACACCGGGGGCTTATTTGTTGGTCCAGACTTCTGAACAATGCAAGTCGATATGAAAGCTTATGCTGAGAGCAACGTTATTAAGATGATGGAAGTGGCGCTTGAACATTTAGGGGCCGCCAGTGCGGAAGGGAACTCTCACCCCATCTTTAGCTAAGGGGCACGTTAAAAGAGGGCGACGCCAGGGTATCTGGAAAATTATTGGACCCTCCCACGTTGAGGAAACCCCCCAAAATAGATATTGCCCGCGTTACGTCCGGACCCGTTCGATTCAGTCTAGGACGGTTACCCCGATTGTCGTACAGCTGCTCGAGCACCAGCCCTCGTCTGTCGTTGTAGTCGCAGTGGGATCCATTCTAACATTGCTGAGCCCCTTCCGATCTATTTTGACCCGGTCCTATCCCAACCTTTCCTATGGAGTGTGGAAATATATTAATATAGCGCGTGATGCTATCTCCCAATATTCTTTTCAACATTTTGCGTGAATTTTTGCATGTCGATGACGTCAACGACAGCTTTTGAGAGATTTCATTCATACGAAGGTTTGTTGTCCGTGACTTCATCATCCGCCGACATGCCTCCGTGATCCCGGCTTCCATAGACAGTTTAGACCGTTTGAAATCGCAGCAACGTTGGAAAGTACGGTACAAGGGTCCAGTCCATGTTCAGCTGAGGAGGGAGGCTTCAGCCGCGCTTGGTTGAGCTCGAGCCCTCCAAAGTTTGAGAGATGATTAGGCCAAATCCCGAAAGACGCCCCTTTGTTGCCAATTTTGACGGTCAGGTTTTTATTAGTTTTTTCACGAACCTATCCCCAATAATTATTAAAAGCACACCCCTGACACCGTACTACTGCTTCAACATCCGTTCATGGTTATTTTGCATCCCAGGTGACCGTCATAAAAATTATGCCATGAGTGGTAAAGAAACCCAGTTTGCATGGTGATGACGTCATCGTCAGCTGACACGTTATGCACTAATCCGCACTCCCTTGAGGCAACGCACCGTGATGATCTTGCCTTGCGTGGTCACCAATAGCACTAGCGGTGAGGGAGACACGATTTTGAGGCGGATACAGGTATTAACCGACATGTAGTAGTGCATTAGCGCAATGGTGGTATAAACAACATGATTTTCTAAAGCGATATCCTTGGAATAAGGTATCGTCTATATTTCAAGAAAATCATGTGATTTAAACGTATTTTTTGGATTGCCGGAAGAGTTAGCGGTGGCGTCTTGAAGAGTGCTGCTTAGAGGAGGTGAGGTGAGCGCAAATTTTGGGTTCCACTTCAGTGGCGTAAGCAGGGCTTTGTGGTCACGACCCCATGTAGGTGTTGGGAAGGGTAGCCTACTCCCCAGGGGTGTAGTTTACTATTCAGTTTAGGGCTTCAGCCCCCCCCCCCCAAACTTGGGGCTGTGAGCTTCAGGCTCCAGCTTGCCATCTGTGGGAAGAAATTTAGCCAAATCTGGTGAGATACATGCGCTTAGGCGTATTTTGCGGGCAGGCTAGGTCATTTTTCACTTTTCGGCCCACCATCACATTTTGTGGAACCATGCCGCTGCTTCTGCTCGCAAGACACATTCCCGGAGTGTTGGCGCTCATAAAATTTGCCGATGTGAATGCCCACGCTAGGAAGACTACGTGAACTACGTTTAAAATGACCTACGCTCGGAAGACATACGCTTGGAAGCCATACGCCCTGAAGAAAAAATGCGAGGAGACCTACCAAAAACATACCGAAAAACCCATGCCTTGAAAACCATACTCCCGGAAACCTCTCCTTGATTACTTTCTTGCCATGTCCTTTTATCGGGTCAGAATATTCCAGTAGCAAGGGGCTGCGGCACACAGTAAGTGGCCAAAGGGGGTTAGGAATGTTGCTAGAGTTGAACACTAGTGATCACGAACATCCACATGTTTAAACTAATGCCCATTTGTCTACAGCTCTCCGCGTCCGTAAGGTCATTCCATAGTCCTGTCCTGTCCGGTCCATTCCCGTCCTTTCGCGTTCGGCCGTTACCACACCCAAGCTTTACCTTTTCGTTCCAACAACGGTCCGGTCTGCTCTGGCGCGGTTCGGCCCACTTCGTTGCATTCCGTCCAGATTCGAACTGAACCTCTCCAGCTCTTCAGGCCCAGCTCAACAATGTCTTGTCCGGTAACATCAGAAAGCCGGTAGACTGACCTATCCAGGTTTCTTTCCGTCTCAAGACCCCTCTGCGTCCACCTGGCCTATTTCGGTCACCTCGATCATTTCGGAACCCTGATCCTCTCAGGATCAGGGGCCCCTCAGAATTTGCTCAGAGGTCCTGAGTCACCCAGCCCCTTGATCGTTGCAAGAGCCTTTAAAACCCCAGCACTATTTAAAACTCTGGTTTATTGCACACAGCCTGTCAAACATACTCACAGCCATACAGAGACTGTCATGGTGCGATCATTGACACAGTTTATAGAGCAGCCGACAGTGCACACCGCTTGCTTATTGCACGCATCTAACATTCCAAACAGCATATTGGTTTCCGTTACTCTTGCTCCGTGCTCATGTGCTAGTTGTCCGTTCATTCTAAGAAATGGTCGTTCCCAAAATATTTTAACGTCATGCCAAGGAACAAAGTAGTGGAGTGGTGCACCCACTTTACCACATTGGTCACTGAAGGGGTGTGCAGCTGCCCGTCTTGCAAGCACGTATCTTGCATTTGAGTGATATCTGCGTTATTCTATATAGCAATGCTCACAATTATGTCGACGATGCGATTTCAAGAGATGGGACATGAATTTTTGCCCATTCATCACCAAATTGACTGTTAATCTTTCTGCCACGGAGCATTTTTGGGCGGTAGGTATATACTTATTTTATCCTGACAGGTGGAGATGCTTACACTTCAAAGAACACAAGATAGCTAGCGGCTCTTTTATTGGACGTTAATGGGTACATCTCCATGTCACAGCTAACCTTCCAGTGTCTCAGTATGGCATGGCCCCACCCATGTATGCCAAGATATATACGCACATTCCGGGGTGCTTTCTTCCAAACACATTACGGGTCAGTACGCACCGTCTGTGACCTGCGAAATCGTCGATTGTTCTTGTTGCCGTTTTGATACAAGGTTGCATGAATTATGAAGCTCCCATTCGCCGTTACGAGAAAACAACGTCATTTAATCCCCTGTCGCAATTCTCTTACGTTAAAAGTGGCTATTCTGGGGTCACTAGACGCTATATCTCGGCCCGGACTGGCAAGTTTTGACGTGTCATGCGAATGGCTGTTTAGTGTTGTGTTCCGTCCGCCCCCGCGCCTGCCAGGGCGGCTCGTGGTGGGTCGTGGAGATTGGCCCGGCCGGGGTCACGAGGTCATAGCTTGTGGCGCCACACGAGCAGTGACGCCGGGCGGGCGCGGTGCGAGCGTCAGAGTGTTTGGGCTGCGGACACGTGTCGAGAAGGTCTAGTTTGCTTCGGGTTCGGTACGTTAAAAGGAATACAAGTCTGATTTCCAGCGGACTATGTGGAATCGGAGCACGGAGAGAGGTGGAACACTACAGGCTGGCTTACTAAGGACTGTCATTGAAATGTAGAAACATGAAACAGAATAAGACGAGTGGACGGGTTATATATAATATATATATATATATATATATATATATATATATATATATATATATATATATATATATATATATAATTCGGCAAGCAGGCAAGCAACTGGCAGAAAACAGACGAATAAAAGGGCTGTAAATTGGCAATTAACAGGTGGAAGACGGGGAAAGAAACAGTCAGCAAACAGACAATAATCGACGAACAGGAAAATAAGCGGCAAATGGGCAAGCAAGCAAGGGTAGACACGCAAACAGAGAGGCAATAACAGTCAAAACGAAGACAAAAACCGATGGAAAGCAGAGAAATAACCACGAAAACACACAAAGCTTGGCAATGTTTAGAGCTTCTGTTCGAGTTTGTTTGTTTATTTAAAGTTTTAATGTTTTTTTGTTGTTGACATGCTCCGCAGCGATGGCGCGAAACTCTATGGGGTAAGTTGGGGTGGGGTGGGGTCAAACATGATGCTCACTTCGCATTTTTCCACACACCGCCATATGGCTGATGTTACATGCCTTGATTCTGAAGTGCGTTCGGCGGCAGCTCGAGCTGTTTAGCCTAACAGGTCAGGGCATCACTGTTCATATTGTCTTCGCGGGGAACTAAATGGCTTCGGTTGGTGAGGCACTGTGGGGCAGAGTCAGGTGAGGAAGATGAAGAGTGTCACGTTACATGCCGGCTCTTGGAAGGCTGTGATGAAATAAGATTATGAGAGATTGTGATAAGATCTACGAGAGGCTAAGATATGACCGATGAGACCTTCATGATGAGACCTATGAGAGTTAAAGATACCCTAAATCTGCATATTCCGGTGCATCGTTAGGTTTGTCAAATATTTGATCCCAAACATTGGAATGGATGGATGTCTGGGATCAAAGCTCACGCTGAACAGTGCTTGCTGTGCGAGCCCGTACTCTTACCGCCCGATCGTGAAATTTCTGGTCAGCGACTTAATTTGGCGGCGAAAACGTACCGCAACGTTCTGCTCTGTCTATTCTGTCCTGTTACATCACTTGACCTTTAGCGCGGTCGCTTCCACTGACCGCGAGTCATACTGGTCAAGGGCAAGCCGAAGCAGCTGTGCTGTGTACAAGTTGGTGCGTATATAACGATATACATATATATATATATATATATATATATATATATATCTATATGTATATATATATATATATATATATATATATATATAAATACGCACAATCTATGTTTTGTCTGTATACATAGACGAAAACTTACGCTCTAGTAACGATGCACATCCGCGAATGGAACCCTCTAATTACTAAACAAACAAATGCGCGTGGAACCTTCTATCAGCATGGAGGGCCAACATTAGGACAGAGAGCATCGGAACGCTGAGTATTTTGCGTGTTGCTGATGAACGTTGTTGCTTGTCAGTGATGGGCATGGGCAATGCGTGAATGCTTATGTCTATTGTGATATGTAAATATACGTATTTGTGCTGCACCCATACGAACATCAACAAAAAGCTAAAGCTAAAGAAGCTAAATCATCAGATTTATTGAGAAAATATCCTGAAAGGTCATCAATGCTGAGTCCACCGATTTTAAGAAAACATGCGTAAGGAAAAGGATGCTTCCTAAATACATACATATATATATATATATATATATATATATATATATATATATATATAAGCTTGCGTTATGTTAGCCACGAGGCTCATGGTAAGTCCGCTGTGGACCGGGCAGATGGTCCACCGAACTGGCGAGCATCTTATGCCCAAATGAACCGTTAAAACTGTGCTCCGAAGAGCCAACTATTTTTTGTTTTGTCGAGGGACGAGCCCTTTAATGGGAGTCTAACGTGGTGTGACTCGCCTCTACAGGCATACGTCCTCAGAATTCAGGCAGTAGTTTAGCGACTAATCAGTCTTTACCACACCGTGTGTTGTATTGTTTTAACTGATTTGCTGCTCTGTATTTCTATTCAGTGGTTCCTACACCCCGTGGATTCCTGATGTTTGCCTTATATGTGCGGACCTTATGTCACTGGGATGAATACTTACACACATATTTTGGTGTGGTGAAGTAAAACGCCCTTCCAGTGGTGTTGAAATCCGATTTCCTCTTCTGTAATACGCAGGATTCAGTATCGTTGATATGCAAAATGGAAGAATTACCCTGAAACCACTCTGTCATCCTGCCAAGACCACAAGGAAGAAGAGCAATGAAGTCCAATAGTGGATCATGCATGTTTTATTTTTATGGCGGCAGCAGTCACAGGTCAGTAATGGCAGCGGCATTGACACGTCAAAACCCACCGCATTTGCTGACAGCTCAGACTGCCCTAAACATCTGCCTACATCACCGATGATCGCCGCCTGTTAGACTTGCAATTGCAGACGCGATTTGCCACGTCTTATTCTATCTGCTATATATCGTTAATACATTAGTCCGATATTGGCCAACAGAGAAAAGGCTCGTGGTACTCTGAATTGTGCATATCGTCAAAGTTGGGGTCACCACTCACTTAATATTCCGCTGAATCTTGGGTCGCCGCTTTATTCTACCGCTCGTCTGTTCGCATGGTCCTACTCATGTCCATCCATTTGTCGACTGCAACACGTCTCACGTGCTTGCCACAGCCGGCCGCGCGGCGCCATTCGTGCAGCGGTTTGAGTACCTGGCGTACGCGCGAGCACGAGCGGCGGCCGGCGGCGCGCGGGCCGGAGCGGGCGACGCCACCACCGCTGACGCTCAACTTCACGGCTCTGGGCCGCGAGTTTCGGCTGCTGCTGACCGCCGACCGGACGACGATCCCGCCCGAGCTGCTGACCGACGGCCCGGCCGGCGTCACGCTCTACCAGGGCAGCGTGCACGGTGAGGGGAGTCGCCAGAGCAGAGCACACGGTGATGACCTGTACCGCGGTAGAGCACACGGCGATGGGCTGCATCGGGGCGGGGCACACGGTGATGGGTTGCATCAGGGTGGGGCACACCATGATGAGCTGTGCTGGGGTGGAGCACACGGTGATGGGCTGTACCGGGGCGGGGCACACGGTGATGGGCTGTATCGGGGTGGGGCACGGCGGTGATCTGTACCGGGGCGGGGCACACGGTGGTGAGCTGTACCGGGGCGGGGCACACGGCGGTGAGCTGTACCGGGGCGGGGCACACGGTGGTGAGCTGTACCGGGGCGGGGCACACGGTGGTGAGCTGTACCGGGGCGGGGCACACGGTGGTGAGCTGTACCGGGGCGGGGCACACGGTGGTGAGCTGTACCGGGGCGGGGCACACGGTTGATGGGTTGCATCAGGGTGGGGCACACCGTGATGAGCTGTGCTGGGGTGGAGCACACGGTGGTGAGCTGTACCGGGGCGGGGCACACGGTGATGGGCTGTATCGGGGTGGGGCACGGCGGTGAGCTGTACCGGGGCGGGGCACACGGTGGTGAGCTGTACCGGGGCGGGGCACACGGTGGTGAGCTGTACCGGGGCGGGGCACACGGTGGTGAGCTGTACCGGGGCGGGGCACACGGCGGTGAGCTGTACCGGGGCGGGGCACACGGCGGTGAGCTGTACCGGGGCGGGGCACACGGTGGTGAGCTGTACCGGGGCGGGGCACACGGTGGTGAGCTGTACCGGGGCGGGGCACACGGTGGTGAGCTGTACCGGGGCGGGGCACACGGCGGTGAGCTGTACCGGGGCGGGGCACACGGCGGTGAGCTGTACCGGGGCGGGGCACACGGTGGTGAGCTGTACCGGGGCGGGGCACACGGTGGTGAGCTGTACCGGGGCGGGGCACACGGTGGTGAGCTGTACCGGGGCGGGGCACACGGCGGTGAGCTGTGCCGGGGCGGGGCACACGGCGGTGAGCTGTACCGGGGCGGGGCACACGGTGGTGAGCTGTACCGGGGCGGGGCACACGGTGGTGAGCTGTACCGGGGCGGGGCACACGGTGGTGAGCTGTACCGGGGCGGGGCACACGGTGGTGAGCTGTACCGGGGCGGGGCACACGGTGGTGAGCTGTACCGGGGCGGGGCACACGGTGGTGAGCTGTACCGGGGCGGGGCACACGGCGGTGAGCTGTACCGGGGCGGGGCACACGGCGGTGAGCTGTACCGGGGCGGGGCACACGGTGGTGAGCTGTACCGGGGCGGGGCACACGGTGGTGAGCTGTACCGGGGCGGGGCACACGGTGGTGAGCTGTACCGGGGCGGGGCACACGGTGATGGCTGCATCGGGTGGGGCGCGCCATGATGAGCTGTACCGGGGTGGAGCACACAGTAATGACCTAAACCGGGGTGGAGCACACGGTGATAAACTGTACCACGGTAGAGCACACGGTGGTGGGCTGTATCGGGGTGGAGCACACGGTGATTAGCTGTACCGCGGTAGAACACACGGTGGTGGGCTGTATCGGGGTGGAGCACACGGTGATTAGCTGTACCGCGGTAGAACACACGGTGATGGGCTGTATCGGGGTGGAGCACGCGTACCGGGGTGGAGCACACGGCAATGAGCTGTACCGGCGTGGAGCACACGATGGCGGGGTGTACCGGGGTGAAGCACGCGGCGATGGGCTGTATTAGGTTGGAGCACACGGTGGTGAGCTATACCGGTGTGGAGCATACGGTGATGAGCTGTACCGGGAGGAGCACACGGCAATGAGCTGCACCGGGGTGGAGCACACGGTGATGAGCTGTACCGGGGTGAAGCACACGGCGATGAGCTGTGCCGGGGTGGAGCACACGGCGATGAGCTGTGCCGGGGTGGGACATACGGTGATGAGCTGTAAGGCGGCGGAGCACACAATGCGGGGCTATCTAGACCAGACGCACAACGCAGTTCTGTTCTAGGGTATGATGCACGGTGGGGAGAAGAGGGGGGGGGGGGGAGGAGTTTCCACGGGAGCCAGGTGCAGGGTAAGTGACTACACTAGTGCTCGACTCACGTTGCGGGGCTATGCCAGGGCGGACTGTGCGACATGAGTCGTGCGACGGTTTGGTACGCCGTGCGGAGCGTTGGCAGGGCCGTGTGCACGGCTAGTGGCTGTGCCGGAGCTGCGCACATGCACCGAGAGGCACTGACAGTGGCGGCTATGGGTGAAGCCCCTCTTTAGAACTTGAGGCAGGAATATTGCAGTTAGTTAAGCGTTTGTTTTTGTCTGTTGTTAACATGACAGAAGCAGTGACAGAAATGAGCCTTGCGTCGCTTTTGTCGAAGTTCGGGGAGAGAAGCGTCGAAGCTGGAGATCGCCACACTGTCGCGACTCGTCCCCCTGGAGGTGTTGGCGTTAACATCGCCAATGGGGCCCATGTAAGGCTAGCTATTCACCGGCACCAGTCACTGCCCGTGCATCACTGCAGGCCACCCGGACTCGTTCGTGTTCGGCTCGGTGCGAGACGGCGTGTTCGAGGGCGCGCTGGTGGTGCCGCCCGTCACCTATTACGTGGAGCCGGCGCAGGTGTTCGGCGGCGCCCGGCCGGCGGCCGCACACTCGGTCATATACTCCAGCCAGGACGTGAGGTTCCCCAACGGTGAGACCGATCACGCTGGCTGTGGGTGGGGCAGCATCTCGCGGAGGGCACGGTGCGATTCGGTCGATAGCTTTTAGACTTGGTGGGCTGCCGTAGACTCCAGTGTAATGCTGGTGTGTGCTGCCAGATGCGTGTTGTATGTGCCTGCATGCCATACAAAGATGACACCTCAAACCACCAGTCTGTCAAGTTCACCTGCAGTGATCTGAGAGATAAGAATGCTTAGATATGAGGCGAGATCAAATTCAAAACTGGGATACAAGACGGTAGCGTGCCTGACATCGTTGGAAATGTTTTTGTCCGAAAAGTGTGTAAGCAAATTAATTTATCGATAATTCAAACTTTCCGGGCTTCTTTTCAGGCTCAGGTTGTGGGTTTCGAGATCACCTTCATCGCGATGTCACACAGCCAGGCCACTCCAGCCATCGCCCAGTGAGTGACGTGTATCCCGACCAGGTGGTCAGTTAACACCGACGACTCTCTCTCTCTAAAGCTCGCTGTCGATACAATGGCCGTCACGATGCGTCGTTAAAGCGCAGTCTCAAACGGAGCACACCGGTATATAGGTGCGGCTTATTTTTCGTTGAAAATGTTAACGATGTGTCTTCTTTTAAGCGCCACAGGAAGCGTCTCGCCGCTCGGTTAACAGGGCATCGCACCTCGCGAACCGGGCTTCAGCCGGGACAGGGCCGGGCGCGTGTGGCCGCTGCTGGACCCTGCTGCGCTTGCTCGCAGACGGAGGCGGCGGAGGCGGCAGAGGCCGGCCGCCGCCGCCGGTTCCTGACGAGCCGCTTCAGCCCGGCTCCGAACGCCAACCCGAACAAGGACCAGGCGGGCGTGTGCACCATGGCCATCGAGACCGACCCCATGCTCTGGAAATACGTCATCGACAAGGTGACCGGCCTGGGCGCCGGCGCTGGCTGGCTGGTGCAGACAGCACCGCTGCTGCTGCTGCTTGTGTCGGGCCAGACCGTGGCTGGTGCCCAACTGGTTTGGACTTGCGGTGGCGATTCTTTTTAAGTAACGCAGAAGTTTCCCTGAATGACGGCGTTCCTTGAGCACAGCATCGTCCCGCCGGGAACTGTTTGGTCCCGACGCAGAGAACGGTCTCAACCCATTTGACCGGCTACTGGGTGTGTCATAACCAGGGGTGTCACTTTCGGATTCGGCTGGTGGGCGGAGCCAATATGGGTGACTTGACATACCCCCAAATCCTAATTTCTCACGGATTTTTACCACCGTAAATTACGCCCCTCACGCGAGTGGAAAATATTGGGTCCGTTTCAAAATTGCTTTGTGTTGAGGTATAAGTGAAGCCGATGAAATATTGCTGATAATGATAATATCGACAGGGATGTATTCAGGTACCTACTGTACCGGCAGATAAGACACTTGCATTTCATTGACCCAGTACTCCCTTTTTGCTCACGTGCTTCTTGGGGTGAGCCCAGAAGAGCATTGAGGGGTTTGAGTCAGCATTAGGAGGGTCTCAGTCCCCCGGAAGTAGACAAGTGACACCCCTGGTGGTAACTTCACGCGTATGTATAACTGGCTGCCAAAAGGCCTTGTTTCGTTGTGCGACATGACGGAGGGGGGGGGGGGAAGGAGGGGAGGTTGGCGCCGCCCAAGCACGTCGCCCCGCCATCCGACCGCCTCGCGCCGCCCGGCAGTTCGATGGGGACGCCCGTCGGAGCCGCGACTACCTCATCAGCCTGATCGGCTCGCACATGGTGTACATCAACCATCTGTACGCCGCCCTGCAGTTCAACGGCGTGTACCAGCACGAGGGCCTGCAGTTCCAGCTGCAGAAGCTGCTGGTGCGCGTCTCCGCCGGCTCGGCCGGTCGCCACCGTCTGGCCAACCCGACAGTGTACCGTGATGGCGATGCGTTGGTCTGCCGCACACGCGACAGAAAACAGTGTTTGACGAGATTGGAATCTGCCTTTGGTCTGGGCATTGGCACGTTTATTTTGAGTTAATGCAGGCGTGAGCTTATCTGTGGTCTCGTTCGAGCTGCCGCCGCCATGCCTGTCTCTCCGCTCGTCGGTCGAGGTTCAGCAACTTGGCCTGCCCCTCCCTCCTCTCAGATCATCGACCGCCCCGCTGCTCCCCAGTCCAGACCCAACACCTCGGCCCGTCCCTCCCTCCCCTCAGATCACTGACCGCCCCGCTGCTCCCCAGTCCAGACTCAATACCTCGGCCCGTCCCTCCCTCCCCTCAGATCACTGACCGCCCCGCTGCTCCCCAGTCCAGACTCAATACCTCGGCCCGTCCCTCCCTCCCCTCAGATCACTGACCGCCCCGCTGCTCCCCAGTCCAGACCCAACACCCTCGGCCCGTCCCTCCCTCCCCTCAGATCAGTGACCGCCCCGCTGCTCCCCAGTCCAGACCCAACACCTCGGTCCATCTCTCCCTCCCCCCAGATTACCGACGAGAAGACGTGCGCCGCGGGCTATAAGGGTGAGCCGAGCCGATTTTGCCCCGACAAACGTCGACTTCAAGGACTACCTGAACCTGCAGTCAATGGGCGACCACCGCGAGTTCTGTCTGGCCTTCGCCTTCACTTACCGCGACTTCACCGAGAGCGTCATGGGCTTTGCTTGGAAAGGCAGCCAGGACATCAAGGGTACGCTCTTGGAGCTTCGGCGTTTGCTTTATACGCCGCGCCCCGCAGGCCACGCGCTCCACTCGGAAGCCGAAGGTGCGAAAGCTGCGAGCTTCACCTGAATGCGTGAAACCCTCTCATCTGAGAGTCTTCTGTGGCGAAGCGCTTGTTTGGGATGTCAGAGTAGCTGGGCATGGAGGCGGGCATTTGGGAACGCTGTGGGGTGTTTGTGTGTGCTTGATCATCTATGTATGACGAAGGACGTCACCGCTATAGTGGCACTGATTTGGTCACTCTCCTGGATTGAGATCTACCATGTTCTGCGAAACGGACCATTGTTTTCACTGGAACAATGTGCTGGTGTACTTAAGATGGTTTCCACACTGCTGATTTGGCGTACCAGGCGTCTACTCGCGACGCAACGTCTAACACAGAATGCTACGAGGCCCGTGCCCTGCTTGTCGGCCCCCGCGCGTCTGCTACATGCTCTCTGGCTCACGTCATCGTCCTGACGCCCGGAGTATGTCGATGTACTCTGGACTCGCGGGTGCGAGATCGCGTCGCATGGATCAGTTATTGGACGCGCCAGTTGTGGGCTCACACGCCGGTCGTCTGTGGGATCGGCGTGGGAACCCGGCTGCTCAGTTTTACGATTTCATGGTTCCCATTCAAGCTTAGAAGTGGCGACCAGTGGTGGTTCTGTGTGTCTTCCTTTCTACAGTTCCACGGGGCCGGCGCCCCTGTGGCGCCCAGTTACGTGAGCTGACGCGGTTCTCCGTCTCTCGCAGACAAGTTCTCGGGCGTGTGCGGTAAGTCGGGCGTCAAGATGATGATGAAGGACGGCACAATGCAGAAGGTGCGCCTCATCAAAAACTGCGGAATCGTCTCCATCCTCAACTACAACGAGCGCGTGCCGCCCATCGTGTCGCACCTGACGTTTGCGCACGAGATCGGCCACACGCTCGGCTCCTCGGTCAGTCCCCTTGCACCTGTCTCCTGGTCCGGTCCGACACTAGACACAGGCGGCCTGTGCTCTGACGGACACGGCGTGAGGCTCCCGCGAGTGAACACGTACGGATGTTACAGATGGAGCCCGTCGGAGATATGCACATCGGCATACCTGCTCCCGATGTTTTTCTCTAATCTTGCCGTCCAGTTGAGAGCTTCAAGCTAAAATGTTTCCCATTTATTCGTTCCTACCTGTTTTATCTTGCTTGCTTCTGCTGCTTCGCGCCTCTAAGCCTCTCAATTCATTTGGAGTGACGACCGGCCCCTGTGCTGTGGTGCCCAGACGACCTCGGCGTCCAACTCGCCTCCCCGTCCCCCGCGTGCCAACAGCACGACCTGCCGGAGAACAACAAGCCCGAGTGCGTGCCGGGCGGCTTCAACGGCAACTTCATCATGTACCCGTACTCGGTGTCGGGCTACGACCCCAACAACTCGCGCTTCTCGCCGTGCAGCCACCGGCTCATCTCGCGCGTGCTGGACATCATCGCGGAGGGCAAGCGGCGGCAGTGCTTCATCTGTGAGCCGCCCCGGGCCCAGGGGCGGACGCTGCGGCGTGGTGGCGTGGAATGCTGCAGATTTCCCATGCGGTGACTGGTGTAGATATTGGGCGACTTTCGCAGCGGTGTCTGAGCTGGTGCTGCAGGCGTCGCTTACAGGAGAGTGCAGCCGTATTGAACGTATTGAAATCACTGGCCGATCATGGCGGTGCTGTTGTGATTCTCCGGATTTGGAAATGTGGATGTCTGTGACTATCATCCAGCGCTCTGTCCCCAGCAGCAGGAGCCGTCCGTTCTCTCATGAGGGCCACAGTGTCCATGGCCCTCGCCTAGACGTCCTCCCCGAGGGAATCAGAGTCCACGCCTGCCCGTCCCCAGCCGCTGCGTGCGCCGCCAGCGTCTGACGCATGGCCGCCGGCTCGTCCCCAGCCACCGTGCCCAGCTACTGCGGGAACCGGGTGCGCGAGCCCGGCGAGGAGTGCGACTGCGGCTTCTCGGCCGACATCTGCTCGGACCGCTGCTGCTACCCCCGGCTGCTCACCGACGCCGACCGTGATGCGAACCGCTCGGCGGCCGGCTGCGCGCGCCGCGCCGACACCCAGTGCAGGTCGGTAGGGACGCGCTCCAGTGCGCGGGGCGCCAGAGCTCCAATGTCACCGTGTCTTATGGGCGCCATATGACCATTGAAGTCGGTGCGCCCCGAAGCCCAAATCATCATCACCGTGCCTTATGAGGATCATGCCACGAGAACTGAAGACCATAAGCTCGGCCTCCAGAGCCGAGCGCGCGCCGCGGACTAAGGAGCACCTGTGTGCGATGCCGCAGCGCCAGCGAGGGTCCCTGCTGCCAGCCGGACACGTGCCGACTGGTGCCGGCCTCCGTGGCGCGCACGTGTCGGCAGGAGACCGACTGTCAGCTGCGCTCCACGTGCAACGGCTCCAGCTCCACCTGCCCACCGCCGGCACACAAACCCAACATGACCGAGTGCCAGAAGGGCTCCAAGGCAAGGCTCGCGACGTGGAAAGTGACCTGTCTGTCCGTCTTTGCTGTCCAAAGGTAAAACTCCATGTGCTTATTTGTGGCGATTTTGAGTGTTTGATGCCACTTGATTCGCCTTCTCAAGCTGAATTCAATTATTGAAGCCATGAGGTGAAATTTTCACAAACTTAGCCATTTCTTTGGCTAAAAGCCTGTGCAAATTTCAAAGAATGGCTTAGGTAACGGAACTTGAATTGTAAAGATCAATCAAATAACATCAAAAGCGCCAAATTACCAAAAAACAAACATACGAGATTTTGCCTTTGGACGGCAGAGTGCCCCGGGCTGCTGAAGGCGAGATGACAGCTAGGGATGGCCTGGTGCAGTACCCGAACGTGTAACGGATGACGTGGTTCTTGGGGTTTCGTGTGAGAGCCGCCTGCTCGGAAAGCAGAGGAGCTGTTGCACACAGCTGTTCAGTTCAATCTGCAAGTGCTGTTGGCAAGCACCGTTCGTCTCCCCTAGACTCGCAACTGCTTTACGGTGCTTCGTTCGTCTGGAGAGCTCAGCATGCTTAGTATGAAGACCTTATGACCGTCCGCCACTGCTGACGTGATGACCGTCCGGCACTGCTGGCTAATGACCTTCCGTCACTAATGAACTAATGGCTGTCCACCACTGGCGACCTGACAACCGTCCGCCACTGATGACCTGATGACTGTCCGCCGCTGGTGATCTGATGACTGTCCGCCGCTGGTGATCTGATGACAGTCTGCGAGTGGTAACCTGATGACCGCCCGTCTCCGATAACCTGACCACCGTTTGCCACTGATGACCTGATGACCGTCCGTCACTGATGACCTGATGACCGGCAGGTCTGCATCGCTGGCCTCTGTCAGGCGTCCGTTTGTGTCAAGACAGGGCTGATCGACTGTGCCCTCACCTCTAACGACACCCAGGTCAGCGGCGTAGAAGCGTTCCCCTGCTGGGGCGCTTGAGGTTCTATTAGGTTACGCTGATGTTG
>NW_023596225.1:19453148-19548998 GCF_011947565.3 Pollicipes pollicipes
TTTCAGCCGCCACCGGCCGCTGCCCCGTACCGATCGAGACGAAGTCGTTGTCGTCGAGCACGTCGACCACGAGGTCGTGTGGGTCGAGGATGGCGCCGCCGCGCGTCTTCCTAACCTCGGCCACCACTTCGACGCGGCCGGCGTAGGTGGCCGGCTGTAGACGCTCGTACCGGCGCAGCGCCTCCTCCGACAGCCACTGCACGCGCACGTTACCTGGCGTCGCCGGCACGCTCCGGTCAGCCGAGGCACGCTCGGGTCAGGCGAGGCACGCTCGGGTCAGCCGAGGATGTTCGGGTCAGGCACACTCCGGTCAGCCGAGACAGACTCGGATCAGCCGAGGCACGCTCCGGTCAGCCGAGGTACGCTGGGGTCAGCCGAGGCACGCTCGGGTCAGGCGAGGCACGCTCGGGTCAGCCGAGGATGTTCGGGTCAGGCACACTCCGGTCAGCCGAGGCAGACTCGGATCAGCCGAGGCACGCTCCGGTCAGCCGAGGTACGCTCGGGTCAGGCGAGGCACGCTCGGGTCAGCCGAGGATGTTCGGGTCAGGCACACTCCGGTCAGCCGAGGCAGACTCGGATCAGCCGAGGCACGCTCCGGTCAGCCGAGGTACGCTCGGGTCAGCCGAGTTACGCTCGGGTCAGGCACGCTCGAGTCAGTCGAGTCACGCTCGGGTCAGCCGAGGTACGCTCGGGTCAGCCGAGTTACGCTCGGGTCAGGCACGCTCGGGTCAGTCGAGTCACACTCGGGTCAGCCGAGTCACTCTCGGGTCAGCCGAGTTACGCTCGGGTCAGGCACGCTCGAGTCAGCCGAGGCACGCTCGGGTCAGTCGAGGCACGCTCGGATCAGCCGAGACACACTCCGGTCAGCCAAGGATGTTCGGGTCAGGCACGCTTCGGTCAGCCGAGGCAGACTCGGATCAGCCGAGGCACATTCGGGTCAGCCGAGGCACGCTCCGGTCAGCCGAGGTACGCTGGGGTCGGTCTAGGCACGCTCCGGTCAGCCGAGGCAGGCTCGGATCAGCCGAGGCACGCTCAGGTCAGTCGAGGCACGCTCAGGTCAGTCGAGGCACGCTCGGGTCAGCTGAGGTACGCTCGGGTCAGCCGAGGCACGCTCGGGTCAGCTGAGGTACGCTCGGGTCGGCCGACACACGCTCCACCGCCGTCCCAGCGCGGTGGTCACTCAGATACAAGGTAAGGACTTTCAGTAGGAAATGTTTGTGCGTGCATATTCATCGGAAGACCACGTGGCGGGCCAGTTATCCACTGATTGTTGACGAAGGCCGGTCTGCCCGGCGCAAAGCGAGGAACGTGTTTGGCCAACACTCGTAGAATAGGTTTGCCTTTGTTATCTGGCAAGGCCGGTCGAATGTCGTTCGAGCGAATGACAAAAAAAGACCAAAGTACAGATACATAAGCCAGGAAATACGAGTTCACCATGCAATAATTATTCGAAAGCATTCGTATCTTATTGGGTGCACGGCACGTTATGTAGATTTAGAACGACCCAGAGCCTCAGCGAGTGTCGTGAACAGTAGGCCAAGGGGTGACAAGGAAGGTTGGGCGACGAACGCGATGACCGTCAATGCTTCGTTTTGGTTGGAGCAAAGAACAATCCATTGGGCACGAAAGCAGAATTGAAGGGCAAAGCTTGTGAACATTCGAACAATGTCCAGGGAAACGACACACTTGTGACGATGGTTTTGTCAGTGATTTTCAGCCACGACCTCGCGATTGTTACCGGTCCTCCGACACCATCCCACGACCGGTTTCCTGGCTCACCTTTCTGGCAGGGCACCATAAGCCACTCGCCGCGCACGCGAGCCGAGATCTTGACGTTTTTTCCGTTGACGTTGTCCATGGTGCGGTCGGTCGAGCCAGCAGCCGAGCAGCACCTGAGCGTCGCAGGTGGAGGTGCGCAGCCGGGGGCCCGGCCGGTCCGGCCCCCGGTGCCACCAATCAGCGGTGGGGCCGGCGCGGACCGGTTCGTATCGGCGGGGCATCGGAGCCGCCGTTGTTGGAGCTGGCGGCCGCCGATGTCCGGTGCCGATACTGTCGTCCGGAGAGGACCCGGCGCCGCCACCGCGGGTCGGTGCTGCCGGCCGACGGGTCCGGACAGAGCCGGCGTCGCCTCACGCGAGCCGGCGCGTTATCGCCGCAGAGCGTCAAGCGGCTCAGAGGAACAGGTACGACGTAAGGCCGAGACGCCGCCGCCAGAAGGCTCCAGGCAAGGTCCGGCACCGCCGTAGAGAAGCCGGTGGCAAAGACGCGCCAGAGGACACAGCGGCACCTCAGAGTTTGTGGCGGCAGAGACCTCCAGAGGGCGACCAGCGTCATCTTGGAAACACCGGGAAAAGGCAATTACAAAGAAACGGCACAAAAAACGGCATCCCCGCTGGCTTTCATGAAAATCTGACAGATGCCAGCGCCTCCGGTTAGCCCTCCCAGGTCTGGAGACCCCCACGTATACCTGTTTGATTGAACTCACTGAAAGCCTCGTACCCAACTGCAACTGACTAAGTCCTCGCAGGCGTGTAAATAACCCTGCTGAGGGTCTCCCTTCGGGATACGCCTGACATACCCGCCGACGGTCTCCCTTCGGAGTACGGCTGGCATACGCGCTGGAGGTATCCCTTCGGGGTACGGCTGGCATATCCGCTGAGGGTCCCCTTCGGGGTACGGCTGACATATCCGCTGAGGATCTCCCTTCGTGGTACGGCTCAAACGCCCGTTGAGGGTTTCCCTTCGGGGTACAGCTGACATACCCGCCGACGGTCTCCCTTCGGATTACGACTGACATACGCGCTGGAGGTATCCCTTCGGAGTACGGCTGACATACCCGCTGACGGTCTCCCTTCGGAGTACGACTGACATACGCGCTGGAGGTATCCCTTCGGGGTACGGCTGGCATATCCGCTGAGGGTTCCCCTCGGGGCACGGCTGACATATCCGCTGAGGATCTCCCTTCGTGGTACGGCTCAAACGCCCGTTGAGGGTCTCCCTTCGTGGTACGGCTGACATACCCGCCGACGGTCTCCCTTCGGAGTACGACTGACATACACGCTGGAGGTATCCCTTCGGGGTACGGCTGGCATATCCGCTGAGGGTTCCCTTCGGGGTACGGCTGAATTACCCGCTGAGGGTCTCCCTTCGTGGTACGGCTGGCATACACGCTGAGGGTTCCCTTCGGGGTACGGCTGACATACCCGTTGAGGGTCGCCCTCGGGGTACGACTGGCATACCCCCTGAGGGTTGCCTTCGGGGTACGTCTGACATACCCACTTAGGGTCTCCCTTCGTGGTACGGCTGAAATGCCTGCTGAGGGTCTCCCTTCGGGGTACGACTGGCATACCCGCTGAGGGTCTCCTTTTGGAGTACAGCCGACATAGAATGTGGTCTCCCATGAGAGCGCATCAACCCCAAAAGAGTTTCTGCCGGCGTTCATCTCAACCCACTGATGATCTCCTGATGATAAACTAAAACCCACTGATGATCTCCCGCCGTAATGCAACTGATTCCATTGTGGGCCCTGTTAGTGTCACGATGCGGGCTAGTTTTGCAGCTGCAGACGTCACGTTACGCGACTGGTCCGTTACAGTATTACCAGAAATGCTCGTCTCTGCGATCACATCACGATCACGAAGATGATTACATGGTCCTTGATTTGATGGTGATGTAGTGATCGCATTGATCATCAAGGTAATGAACACATTATCTTTAATTTATCGCGCCGTTGGAACGTTCTTGTCGAATAAGACAAAACAAAACACAGCTGTAATGAGCGTAACCATGTATTTCCAAAGAAAACTCAACTGGTACCAACACGCCCCGCTCACACGGCTCACGCGGCCTGGCGAGGCCGCTCTCGTACGTCCCACAGGGTCCCAAACAACAGCTATCACTAATAACAATCGGGGTGTTAACGAGGGCGCCGGCTAGGCGGTGAGGGGTGGAGGCCATAGCAGGACCGGTCCTCGGCCGCCAGAGGGCGCGGGAGGCCTGAGTCGGCCTAACCGGCCCCGCAGAGCCATCTGGCATCAGATCGCCACGCTCGCCATCGGCGCCGGCGGGTCGCCACCTGGCGGCGTCGCTGGGAAGTCGAGCTGCCTGACGTGTTCAAAAGAGGACGTCTCGGACCAGGCGTCGGCGTCGCCGGTGGGCGGTGGCGGCGGTGGCGGCTCCGGCGGCGCGGAGGGAGTCTCGGCAGCGACGCTACGGCCCGCCCTCCGAGTTTCGATCCAGCCCTTCACCTGTCGGCGTCGGCGCCGGCGTCAGCTGACTAGCCGACATCAGAACCGGACAGCGGCCCACACCGGCGGCGCAGCGTCCCCCCCCCCCCCCCTCAATACGCTGAATCACTGTACAAATGCTGCTAAAAGTCCGCACCTGACCCTCATATCCTTCTTGCTTTATCCTGCACCCTCGCAATAACCCGCTTGTCTGGCGCCGGCAGCATGCGCCAGCCTGGAGTGGGCCGAGGCTCCCTGTTGTGAGGCCTCGGCCCGCGCACCCCTCAGTGGGGGTCCCTGCGCTGGCCAAGGCTCGGCGGTTGCCCCCCATCCCCAGGCGCATGAGCCCTCCTCCACCATTATCCACTCTCCTTAACCCCATAGCTCTGAAATAGCCAGTCGGGAGGGCTCTAATCCAAATAACCAAACTTAAAGTCGGCCTGAATTTGGTTGGAACATTGGCCGAAGCCGAAACAACAACCTTCAGTTACACCCGTAGCGTACAAGTTTTGAAATAATGTATCCGTTTTTGGTATTCGTCTCCTTGGGGCTCTCTCGCAACATCTCCTTAGGTTTCCTTTCTTGGTAATGACTTCTGAACGGGTCCGTTTCGAACGATGCAGCCCACCCTGCTCTGGGATAAGTTGTATGGGGTGGGAAAAATTAAATTGGCACTTTTGCCGTAGCGGAACAATCGCGCTTACTTCGTCTGCATCACGTTTTTTTTTAGTTTGAGCGACTCACTCTAAGCGCGCGCGTTAAACAATGTTATTGTGATTCGACATACGTATGCCGACCCTTTCACGCATACCACCATCCCGCCATCCTCCGATCTCGACGTGTACTGTCACGCTTGATATGTCAGGCTCAGTTTTAGGACAGAACTTACACCACGTAAATTTAGCAAGTCCAGATCACCCCCAATGCCAGTTTACGGAGCCTTACGACGCATCACATAGCCCGGGGTCGAACTTGACGTCGGACGCTGGCCCGCAGAGACAGCGGTCAAGGCCGGTGAGCGAGCCGGCAGCCTGCGGCCGAGCGTCACCGGTGGGTGGTGTCCCCCCCCCCCCTCCGGATCAGGCCCCTCTCCGACTCCGGAGCTCTGACTCCCGAGCTCCGACTCCGGAGCTCTGACCCCGGAGAGCCGGGTGGACGTTCGAGCGGCCCGGACACTCGGACGAACACGTGCAGGAGACACAGCGACCAGCCCGGCAATGCCGGCGAGCGGACTTTTCGGTCAAACGATTGTGACGATTCTGTCGCAAAACAATGGGTAAAGACGCACATCAACGTAGCTGTCGGCAAATGCTCGCATACTTCACTTCAGTAGCTAGGGAAAGCGACCAACCGTGACTCAAATGTACTTCAGACCTCCCCGGGGAGGTCCAAAGTCCAGGGCATCGCGTGATCTCAGTGACGCATGAGAAGACAAGCAAAGAATACCTAATTTGCGCCCACGGGACAGCAGAATAGAACTCGCCTCCGGCTGCCCATCCTGCACCACGCATAGTCAGTTGACCGGCCGTTGCAAGATCCAGGACCGCCACTCACAAGCTATACCCGCAGCGACCACTCAAGAAATAGAGCAGGTCATGCATTTTCCTTAGCGTGCGCTTGCGCATAGCTTCCAAGATCGGCGTGGTGATGGTTAGGTTTTAGAAAGAGGCTGAGGCTGCAAAGGCTCCCTTGACTTCTAAATTAGCCGAAATATTGGAAGACAATAGGTGGCATGCAGATGCATGGTAACTAGGACGTATGCTGTGACCGATATGCGACTTGGCCCTTGGCGGGTATGTGCCGTCTGTTTCAGGGGCGATCCTGCGAGCATACGAGCTAAGCTTTCAGAGGATATTTCAATCAAGCCTGCCAGTGCTAGGGTAAAAAGCTGCGCTTGGTGGCGCTGTAAATATCACGTATCACGAAAGAGGGGGAGAGGGAAAGGGAGAAGGAGAGGGAAGGGGGGAAGAGAGGGGAGTGTGGAAAGGGAGGGTGAGAGTGAGAGTATGTGAGAGAGAGAGAGAGAGAGAGAGAGAGAGAGAGAGAGAGAGAGAGAGAGAGAGAGAGAGAGAGAGAGAGAGAGAGAGAGAGAGAGAGAGAGACGAGACGAGACGAGACGAGACGAGACGAGACGAGACGAGACGAGACGAGACGAGACGAGACGAGACGAGACGAGACGAGACGAGACGAGACGAGACGAGACGAGACGAGACGAGACGAGACGAGACGAGACGAGACGAGACGAGACGAGACGAGACGAGACGAGACGAGACGAGACGAGACGAGACGAGACGAGACGAGACGAGACGAGACGAGACGAGACGAGACGAGACGAGACGAGACGAGACGAGACGAGACGAGACGAGACGAGACGAGACGAGACGAGACGAGACGAGACGAGACGGGGACGGGGACGGGGACGGGGACGAGACGAGACGAGACGAAACGGGGACGAGACGAGACGAGACGAGACGGGGACGAGACGAGACGAGACGAGACGGGGACGAGGCGACACGGACGGGACGGGACGAGGCGACACGGACGGGACGGGGCGAGGCGACACGGACGGGACGGGACGAGGCGACACGGACGGGACGGGACGAGGCGACACGGACGGGACGGGACAAGGCGACACGGACGGGACAGGACGAGGCGACGAGGCGAGGCGAGGCGAGGCGAGGCGAGGCGGGGCGAGGAGACACGCTCCCGGGTACCTGATCAGGTCGCGGCAGACCGAGCGCCTGCATCGGGTGGCGGACGGTGTCGCGAGGGTGGTGCGCTGGTGGCAGCTGAGGGTTCGACGACGGCGTGTGCACGGCGAGGCAGCGCACCGTCAGCGCCATCAGCAGGGCCGCGATCAGCAGAATCAGCAGCGCCGCCCACCACTTGTACTGCCAACACGGACGGTGACGCACATACCAGGCGCGGAGAGATGGCAGTCGCCGCAGTCACAAAGACACGTGCGCAAAGCCACGGCCGACAGCTTCCAAGCTATCAGCAACCTTGCTGCAAATAATGATATTCTGGCATTCCTCATCTTTAAAAGTCATTACTGAACTGGCCAGCGGACGGCGGCTGCATGAAAACTTCCTGGCCTGCTCATCTCCGCGGCGAATTCGTCACTGACTCATCCGCGCGGCGTACAGCGCGCGGGGAGGGGGGCATTCACAATATCCACAGAGCGCCTGTACTAATACCTGCAGCCAGGTGAGCATGTCGAGCCGGCCCTCGCCGGTGAACAGCAGACGCCGCACGCGCGCCAGTGGCCCGTTGTCCCGGTACGGCCGGCAGCGGCCGAACACGTCACAGTAGCCGCGCGTAGCGTCACAGCTGGTGCCCGGCGGCCGCGTCACGGGGCCCGGCGTCAGCGGCCGGCACGGCGCCGAGGGCGAGGCCCGGCACGACACGGTACACAGCTGCAGCTGGTCCTGCAGGGACAGGGGTGAGGAAAGGACATGGTACGCAAATCCATCTGGTCCTGCAGGGACAGGGGTGAGGAGAGGACACGGTACACAGCTGCAGCTGGTCCTGCAGGGACAGGGGTGAGGAGAGGACACGGTACACAGCTCCAGCTGGTCCTGCAGGGACAGGGGTGAGGAGAGGACATGGTACGCAAATCCATCTGGTCCTGCAGGGACAGGGGTGAGGAGAGGACACGGTACACAGCTCCAGCTGGTCCTGCAGGGACAGGGGTGAGGAGAGGACACGGTACACAGCTCCATCTGGTCCTGCAGGGACAGGGGTGAGGAAAGGACATGGTACACAGCTCCAGCTGGTCCTGCAGGGACAGGGGCGAGGAGAGGACATGGTACGCAAATCCATCTGGTCCTGCAGGGACAGGGGTGAGGAGAGGACACGGTACACAGCTCCAGCTGGTCCTGCAGGGACAGGGGTGAGGAGAGGACACGGTACAAAGCTCCAGCTGGTCCTGCAGGGATAGGGGTGAGGATAGGACAGGGTACGCAGCTCCAGCTGGTTCTGTGGGGGACAGGGGTGAGGAGAGGACACGGTACACAGCTCCAGCTGGTCCTGCAGGGACAGGGGTGAGGAGAGGACACGGTACAAAGCTCCAGCTGGTCCTGCAGGGACAGGGGTGAGGATAGGACAGGGTACGCAGCTCCAGCTGGTTCTGTGGGGGACAGGGGTGAGGAGAGGACACGGTACACAGCTCCAGCTGGTCCTGCAGGGACAGGGGTGAGGAGAGGACAGGGTACGCAGCTCCAGCTGGTTCTGTGGGGGACAAGGGTACGGAGAGGGCGTGGTACACAGTGCCAGCTGGTCCTGTGGGGGCCAGGGGTGAAGAGAGGACACGGCACACAGCTTCAACTAGTCCTCCGGGGATAAGGGTGAGAAGACACGGCGCATAGCTCTAGCTGGTCCTGTGGGGAAGAAAGATTTATGATTACACCAGTTATTGGTCATCCTTGAGAAAATGTAGGTTAAAATCAAATGATGGCTTATAAATGACCAATGTCACTCTTTCCGTGTTTTATAGCATTCTACTTTTTATTTTTAAGATTTAATCCAGAACTTTTCATTGAAAAGATTTCTGTGATCAGAGCCCACGCTAAGCGGTACTCGTTCTGTGAGCCCTGAACCCTACCATCCAATTACTCAAGTCCGGGTCAGCAGCAGAATTTGGCGGTAGAAGTTCAGCATGCCGTAATGCCCAGCACGGTCCGTCCTGCCCTCTGATGTCACGTGACCCTAAACGCGGCAGCTGCCACTGGCCGCAGGCCATGCACGTCGAAGACAAATAGCTGGCGCCCAAAGCGACTCGAACCCGCTCTACCACGGGTGGGTAGACCGGAAGGAAGGCGCTGTAACCGAATGAGCCATCGGGATGTACATCATGCCACAGCTGATGACGTATCTGACGTCATTCTTGCAATACACGGCTATTACACTTACCGGAAAAGGAAAATATGCAACACCTGGCAAAAGGCCAGTAGCACACGTCTCGCTGGGCCTGGCCACTTCAACATCAGCGTAACCTAATAGAACCTCAAGCGCCCCAGCAGGGGAACGCCTCTACGCCGCTGACCTGGGTGTCGTTAGAGGTGAGGGCACAGTCGATCAGCCCTGTCTTGACACAAACGGACGCCTGACAGAGGCCAGCGATGCATACCTGCCGGTCATCCGGTCATCAGTGACGGACGGTCATCAGGTCATCAGTGGCAAACGGTGATCAGGTTATCGGAGACGGGCGGTCATCAGGTTATCAGTCGCAGACTGTCATCAGATCACCAGTGGCGGACAGTCATCAGGTCACCAGTGGCGGACGGTTGTCAGGTCGCCAGTGGTGGACAGTCATTAGTTCATTAGTGGCGGAAGGTCATTAGTCAGCAGTGCCGGACGGTCATCACGTCAGCAGTGGCGGACGGTCATAAGGTCTTCATACTAAGCATGCTGAGCTCTCCAGACGGACGAAGCACCGTAAAGCTGTTGCGAGTCTAGGGGAGACGAACGGCGCTTGCCAACAGCACTCGCAGATTGAACTGAACAGCTGTGTGCAACAGCTCCTCTGCTTTCTGAGCAGGCGGCTCTCACACGAAACCCCAAGAACCACGCCACCCGTTACACATTCGGGCACTGCACCAGGCCATCCCTAGCTGTCATCTCGCCTTCAGCAGCCCGGGGCACTCTGCCGTCCAAAGACAAAATCTCGTATGTTTGTTTTTTGGTAATTTGGTGCTTTTGATGTTATTTGATTGATCTTTACAATTCAAGTTCCGTTACCTGAGCCATTCTTTGAAATTTGCACAGGCTTTTAGCCAAAGAAATGGCTAAGTTTGTGAAAATTTCACCTCATGGCTTCAATAATTGAATTCAGCTTGAGAAGGCGAATCAAGTGGCATCAAACACTCAAAATCGCCCCAAATAAGCACATGGAGTTTTACCTTTGGACAGCAAAGACGGACAGACAGGTCACTTTCCACGTCGCGAGCCTTGCCTTGGAGCCCTTCTGGCACTCGGTCATGTTGGGTTTGTGTGCCGGCGGTGGGCAGGTGGAGCTGGAGCCGTTGCACGTGGAGCGCAGCTGACAGTCGGTCTCCTGCCGACACGTGCGCGCCACGGAGGCCGGCACCAGTCGGCACGTGTCCGGCTGGCAGCAGGGACCCTCGCTGGCGCTGCGGCATCGCACACAGGTGCTCCTTAGTCCGCGGCGCGCGCTCGGCTCTGGAGGCCGAGCTTATGGTCTTCAGTTCTCGTGGCATGATCCTCATAAGGCACGGTGATGATGATTTGGGCTTCGGGGCGCACCGACTTCAATGGTCATATGGCGCCCATAAGACACGGTGACATTGGAGCTCTGGCGCCCCGCGCACTGGAGCGCGTCCCTACCGACCTGCACTGGGTGTCGGCGCGGCGCGCGCAGCCGGCCGCCGAGCGGTTCGCATCACGGTCGGCGTCGGTGAGCAGCCGGGGGTAGCAGCAGCGGTCCGAGCAGATGTCGGCCGAGAAGCCGCAGTCGCACTCCTCGCCGGGCTCGCGCACCCGGTTCCCGCAGTAGCTGGGCACGGTGGCTGGGGACGAGCCGGCGGCCATGCGTCAGACGCTGGCGGCGCACGCAGCGGCTGGGGACGGGCAGGCGTGGACTCTGATTCCCTCGGGGAGGACGTCTAGGCGAGGGCCATGGACACTGTGGCCCTCATGAGAGAACGGACGGCTCCTGCTGCTGGGGACAGAGCGCTGGATGATAGTCACAGACATCCACATTTCCAAATCCGGAGAATCACAACAGCACCGCCATGATCGGCCAGTGATTTCAATACGTTCAATACGGCTGCACTCTCCTGTAAGCGACGCCTGCAGCACCAGCTCAGACACCGCTGCGAAAGTCGCCCAATATCTACACCAGTCACCGCATGGGAAATCTGCAGCATTCCACGCCACCACGCCGCAGCGTCCGCCCCTGGGCCCGGGGCGGCTCACAGATGAAGCACTGCCGCCGCTTGCCCTCCGCGATGATGTCCAGCACGCGCGAGATGAGCCGGTGGCTGCACGGCGAGAAGCGCGAGTTGTTGGGGTCGTAGCCCGACACCGAGTACGGGTACATGATGAAGTTGCCGTTGAAGCCGCCCGGCACGCACTCGGGCTTGTTGTTCTCCGGCAGGTCGTGCTGTTGGCACGCGGGGGACGGGGAGGCGAGTTGGACGCCGAGGTCGTCTGGGCACCACAGCACAGGGGCCGGTCGTCACTCCAAATGAATTGAGAGGCTTAGAGGCGCGAAGCAGCAGAAGCAAGCAAGATAAAACAGGTAGGAACGAATAAATGGGAAACATTTTAGCTTGAAGCTCTCAACTGGACGGCAAGATTAGAGAAAAACATCGGGAGCAGGTATGCCGATGTGCATATCTCCGACGGGCTCCATCTGTAACATCCGTACGTGTTCACTCGCGGGAGCCTCACGCCGTGTCCGTCAGAGCACAGGCCACCTGTGTCTAGTGTCGGACCGGACCAGGAGACAGGTGCAAGGGGACTGACCGAGGAGCCGAGCGTGTGGCCGATCTCGTGCGCAAACGTCAGGTGCGACACGATGGGCGGCACGCGCTCGTTGTAGTTGAGGATGGAGACGATTCCGCAGTTTTTGCTGAGGCGCACCTTCTGCATTGTGCCGTCCTTCATCATCATCTTGACGCCCGACTTACCGCACACGCCCGAGAACTTGTCTGCGAGAGACGGAGAACCGCGTCAGCTCACGTAACTGGGCGCCACAGGGGCGCCGGCTCTGTGGAACTGTAGAAAGGAAGACACACAGAACCACCACTGGTCGCCACTTCTAAGCTTGAATGGGAACCATGAAATCGCAAAACTGAGCAGCCGGGCACGCACGCCGATCCCACAGAGGACCGGCGTGTGAGCCCACAACTGGCGCGTCCAATAACTGATCCATGCGACGCGATCTCGCACCCGCGAGTCCAGAGTACATCGACATACTCCGGGCGTCAGGACGATGACGTGAGCCAGAGAGCATGCAGCAGACGCGCGGGGGCCGACAAGCAGGGCACGGGCCTCGTAACATTCTGTGTTAGACGTTGCGTCGCGAGTAGACGCCTGGTACGCCAAATCAGCAGTGTGGAAACCATCTTAAGTACACCAGCACATTGTTCCAGTGAAAACAATGGTCCGTTTCGCAGAACATGGTAGATCTCAATCCAGGAGAGTGACCAAATCAGTGCCACTATAGCGGTGACGTCCTTCGTCATACATAGATGATCAAGCACACACAAACACCTCACAGCGTTCCCAAATGCCCGCCTCCATGCCCAGCTACTCTGACATCCCAAACAAGCGCTTCGCCACAGAAGACTCTCAGATGAGAGGGTTTCACGCATTCAGGTGAAGCTCGCAGCTTTCGCACCTTCGGCTTCCGAGTGGAGCGCGTGGCCTGCGGGGCGCGGCGTATAAAGCAAACGCCGAAGCTCCAAGAGCGTACCCTTGATGTCCTGGCTGCCTTTCCAAGCAAAGCCCATGACGCTCTCGGTGAAGTCGCGGTAAGTGAAGGCGAAGGCCAGACAGAACTCGCGGTGGTCGCCCATTGACTGCAGGTTCAGGTAGTCCTTGAAGTCGACGTTGTCGGGGCAAAATCGGCTCGGCTCACCCTTATAGCCCGCGGCGCACGTCTTCTCGTCGGTAATCTGGGGGGAGGGAGAGATGGACCGAGGTGTTGGGTCTGGACTGGGGAGCAGCGGGGCGGTCAGTGATCTGAGGGGAGGGAGGGACGGGCCGAGGTGTTGGGTCTGGACTGGGGAGCAGCGGGGCGGTCAGTGATCTGAGGGGAGGGAGGGACGGGCCGAGGTATTGAGTCTGGACCGGGGAGCAGCGGGGCGGTCAGTGATCTGAGGGGAGGGAGGGACGGGCCGAGGTATTGAGTCTGGACTGGGGAGCAGCGGGGCGGTCAGTGATCTGAGGGGAGGGAGGGACGGGCCGAGGTGTTGGGTCTGGACTGGGGAGCAGCGGGGCGGTCAGTGATCTGAGGGGGAGGGAGGGACGGGCCGAGGTATTGAGTCTGGACTGGGGAGCAGCGGGGGCGGTCAGTGATCTGAGGGGAGGGAGGGACGGGCCGAGGTATTGAGTCTGGACTGGGGAGCAGCGGGGCGGTCAGTGATCTGAGGGGAGGGAGGGACGGGCCGAGGTATTGAGGTCTGGACTGGGGAGCAGCGGGGCGGTCAGTGATCTGAGGGGAGGGAGGGACGGGCCGAGGTATTGAGTCTGGACTGGGGAGCAGCGGGGCGGTCAGAGTCTGAGGGGAGGGGGGGAGGGACGGGTCGAGGTGTTGGGTCTGGACTGGGAGCAGCGGGGCGGTCAGTGATCTGAGCGGAGGGAGGGACGGGCCGAGGTGTTGGGTCTGGACTGGGGAGCAGCGGGGCGGTCAGTGATCTGAGGGGAGGGAGGGACGGGCCGAGGTGTTGGGTCTGGACTGGGGAGCAGCGGGGCGGTCAGTGATCTGAGGGGAGGGAGGGACGGGCCGAGGTGTTGAGTCTGGACTGGGGAGCAGCGGGGCGGTCAGAGTCTGAGGGGGGGGGAGGGACGGGCCGAGGTGTTGAGTCTGGACCGAGGAGCAGCGGGGCGGTCGATGATCTGAGAGGAGGGAGGGGCAGGCCAAGTTGCTGAACCTCGACCGACGAGCGGAGAGACAGGCATGGCGGCGGCAGCTCGAACGAGACCACAGATAAGCTCACGCCTGCATTAACTCAAAATAAACGTGCCAATGCCCAGACCAAAGGCAGATTCCAATCTCGTCAAACACTGTTTTCTGTCGCGTGTGCGGCAGACCAACGCATCGCCATCACGGTACACTGTCGGGTTGGCCAGACGGTGGCGACCGGCCGAGCCGGCGGAGACGCGCACCAGCAGCTTCTGCAGCTGGAACTGCAGGCCCTCGTGCTGGTACACGCCGTTGAACTGCAGGGCGGCGTACAGATGGTTGATGTACACCATGTGCGAGCCGATCAGGCTGATGAGGTAGTCGCGGCTCCGACGGGCGTCCCCATCGAACTGCCGGGCGGCGCGAGGCGGTCGGATGGCGGGGCGACGTGCTTGGGCGGCGCCAAC
This sequence comes from Pollicipes pollicipes, assembly GCF_011947565.3. Lineage (NCBI taxonomy): Eukaryota > Metazoa > Arthropoda > Thecostraca > Pollicipedomorpha > Pollicipedidae > Pollicipes > Pollicipes pollicipes. The sequence continues at coordinate 19,467,434 of NW_023596225.1, forward strand.
CTCCCCTCCCCCCCCCCCCCCTCTGTCATGTCGCACAACGAAACAAGGCCTTTTGGCAGCCAGTTATACATACGCGTGAAGTTACCACCAGGGGTGTCACTTTGTCTACTTCCGGGGGGACTGAGACCCTCCTAATGCTGACTCAAACCCCTCAATGCTCTTCTGGGCTCACCCCAAGAAGCACGTGAGCAAAAAGGGAGTACTGGGTCAATGAAATGCAAGTGTCTTATCTGCCGGTACAGTAGGTACCTGAATACATCCCTGTCGATATTATCATTATCAGCGATATTTCATCGGCTTCACTTATACCTCAACACAAAGCAATTTTGAAACGGACCCAATATTTTCCACTCGCGTGAGGGGCGTAATTTACGGTGGTAAAAATCCGTGAGAAATTAGGATTTGGGGGTATGTCAAGTCACCCATATTGGCTCCGCCCACCAGCCGAATCCGAAAGTGACACCCCTGGTTATGACACACCCAGTAGCCGGTCAAATGGGTTGAGACCGTTCTCTGCGTCGGGACCAAACAGTTCCCGGCGGGACGATGCTGTGCTCAAGGAACGCCGTCATTCAGGGAAACTTCTGCGTTACTTAAAAAGAATCGCCACCGCAAGTCCAAACCAGTTGGGCACCAGCCACGGTCTGGCCCGACACAAGCAGCAGCAGCAGCGGTGCTGTCTGCACCAGCCAGCCAGCGCCGGCGCCCGGGCCGGTCACCTTGTCAATGACGTATTTCCAGAGCATGGGGTCGGTCTCGATGGCCATGGTGCACACGCCCGCCTGGTCCTTGTTCGGGTTGGCGTTCGGAGCCGGGCTGAAGCGGCTCGTCAGGAACCGGCGGCGGCGGCCGGCCTCTGCCGCCTCCGCCGCCTCCGTCTGCGAGCAAGCGCAGCAGGGTCCAGCAGCGGCCACACGCGCCCGGCCCTGTCCCGGCTGAAGCCCGGTTCGCGAGGTGCGATGCCCTGTTAACCGAGCGGCGAGACGCTTCCTGTGGCGCTTGAAAGAAGACGCATCGTTAACATTTTCAACGAAAAATAAGCCGCACCTATATACCGGTGTGCTCCGTTTGAGACTGCGCTTTAACGACGCATCGTGACGGCCATTGTATCGACAGCGAGCTTTAGAGAGAGAGTCGTCGGTGTTAACTGACCACCTGGTCGGGATACACATCACTCACTGGGCGATGGCTGGAGTGGCCTGGCTGTGTGACATCGCGATGAAGGTGATCTCGAAACCCACAGCCTGAGCCTGAAAAGAAGCCCGGAAAGTTTGAATTATCGATAAATTAATTTGCTTACACACTTTTCGGACAAAAACATTTCCAACGATGTCAGGCACGCTACCGTCTTGTATCCCAGTTTTGAATTTGATCTCGCCTCATATCTAAGCATTCTTATCTCTCAGATCACTGCAGGTGAACTTGACAGACTGGTGGTTTGAGGTGTCATCTTTGTATGGCATGCAGGCACATACAACACGCATCTGGCAGCACACACCAGCATTACACTGGAGTCTACGGCAGCCCACCAAGTCTAAAAGCTATCGACCGAATCGCACCGTGCCCTCCGCGAGATGCTGCCCCACCCACAGCCAGCGTGATCGGTCTCACCGTTGGGGAACCTCACGTCCTGGCTGGAGTATATGACCGAGTGTGCGGCCGCCGGCCGGGCGCCGCCGAACACCTGCGCCGGCTCCACGTAATAGGTGACGGGCGGCACCACCAGCGCGCCCTCGAACACGCCGTCTCGCACCGAGCCGAACACGAACGAGTCCGGGTGGCCTGCAGTGATGCACGGGCAGTGACTGGTGCCGGTGAATCGCTAGCCTTACATGGGCCCCATTGGCGATGTTAACGTCAACACCTCCAGGGGGACGAGTCGCGACAGTGTGGCGATCTCCAGCTTCGACGCTTCTCTCCCCGAACTTCGACAAAAGCGACGCAAGGCTCATTTCTGTCACTGCTTCTGTCATGTTAACAACAGACAAAAACAAACGCTTAACTAACTGCAATATTCCTGCCTCAAGTTCTAAAGAGGGGCTTCACCCATAGCCGCCATTGTCAGTGCCTCTCGGTGCATGTGCGCAGCTCAGGCACAGCCACTAGCCGTGCACACGGCCCTGCCAACGCTCCGCACGGCGTACCAAACCGTCGCACAACTCATGTCGCACAGTCCGCCCTGGCATAGCCCCGCAACGTGAGTCGAGCACTAGTGTAGTCACTTACCCTGTACCTGGCTCCCGTGAAACTCCTCCCCCCCCCCCCCCTCTTCTCCCCACCGTGCATCATACCCCAGAACACAATTGCGTTGTGCGTCTGGTCTAGATAGCCCAGCATCGTGTGCTCCGCCGCCTTACAGCTCATCACCGTGTGTCCCACCCCGGCACAGCTCATCGCCGTGTGCTCCACCCCGGCACAGCTCATCGCCGTGTGCTTCACCCCGGTACAGCTCATCACCGTGTGCTCCACCCCGGTGCAGCTCATTGCCGTGTGCTCCTCCCCGGTACAGCTCATCACCGTATGCTCCACACCGGTATAGCTCACCACCGTGTGCTCCAACCTAATACAGCCCATCGCCGCGTGCTTCACCCCGGTACACCCCGCCATCGTGTGCTCCACCCCGGTACAGCTCATTGCCGTGTGCTCCACCCCGGTACGCGTGCTCCACCCCGACACAGCCCATCACCGTGTGTTCTACCGCGGTACAGCTAATCACCGTGTGCTCCACCCCGATACAGCCCACCACCGTGTGCTCTACCGTGGTACAGTTTATCACCGTGTGCTCCACCCCGGTTTAGGTCATTACTGTGTGCTCCACCCCGGTACAGCTCATCATGGCGCGCCCCACCCCGATGCAGCCCATCACCGTGTGCCCCGGTACAGCCCATCACCGTGTGCCCCGCCCCGTTACGCTCACCACCGTGTGCCCCGCCCCGGTACAGCTCACCACCGTGTGCCCCGCCCCGGTACAGATCACCGCCGTGCCCCACCCCGCTACAGCCCATCACCGTGTACCCCGCCCCGGTACAGCCATCACCGTGTGCTCCACCCCAGCACAGCTCATCATGGTGTGCCCCACCCTGATGCAGCCCATCACCGTGTGCCCCGCCCCGATGCAGCCCATCACCGTGTGCTCTACCGCGGTACAGGTCATCACCGTGTGCTCTGCTCTGGCGACTCCCCTCACCGTGCACGCTGCCCTGGTAGAGCGTGACGCCGGCCGGGCCGTCGGTCAGCAGCTCGGGCGGGATCGTCGTCCGGTCGGCGGTCAGCAGCAGCCGAAACTCGCGGCCCAGAGCCGTGAAGTTGAGCGTCAGCGGTGGTGGCGTCGCCCGCTCCGGCCGCGCGCCGCCGGCCGCCGCTCGTGCTCGCGCGTACGCCAGGTACTCAAACCGCTGCACGAATGGCGCCGCGCGGCCGGCTGTGGCAAGCACGTGAGACGTGTTGCAGTCGACAAATGGATGGACATGAGTAGGACCATGCGAACAGACGAGCGGTAGAATAAAGCGGCGACCCAAGATTCAGCGGAATATTTAGTGAGTGGTGACCCCAACTTTGACGATATGCACAATTCAGAGTACCACGAGCCTTTTCTCTGTTGGCCAATATCGGACTAATGTATTAACGATATATAGCAGATAGAATAAGACGTGGCAAATCGCGTCTGCAATTGCAAGTCTAACAGGCGGCGATCATCGGTGATGTAGGCAGATGTTTAGGGCAGTCTGAGCTGTCAGCAAATGCGGTGGGTTTTGACGTGTCAATGCCGCTGCCATTACTGACCTGCGACTGCTGCCGCCATAAAAATAAACATGCATGATCCACTATTGGACTTCATTGCTCTTCTTCCTTGTGGTCTTGGCAGGATGACAGAGTGGTTTCAGGGTAATTCTTCCATTTTGCATATCAACGATACTGAATCCTGCGTATTACAGAAGAGGAAATCGGATTTCAACACCACTGGAAGGGCGTTTTACTTCACCACACCAAAATATGTGTGTAAGTATTCATTCCAGTGACATAAGGTCCGCACATATAAGGCAAACATCAGGAATCCACGGGGTGTAGGAACCACTGAATAGAAATACAGAGCAGCAAATGTCAGTTAAAACAATACAACACACGGTGTGGTAAAGACTGATTAGTCGCTAAACTACTGCCTGAATTCTGAGGACGTATGCCTGTAGAGGCGAGTCACACCACGTTAGACTCCCATTAAAGGGCTCGTCCCTCGACAAAACAAAAAATAGTTGGCTCTTCGCAGCACAGTTTTAACGGTTCATTTGGGCATAAGATGCTCGCCAGTTCGGTGGACCACCTGCCCGGTCCACAGCGGACTTACCATGAGCCTCGTGGCTAACATAACGCAAGCTTATATATATATATATATATATATATATATATATATGTATTTAGGAAGCATCCTTTTCCTTACGCATGTTTTCTTAAAATCGGTGGACTCAGCATTGATGACCTTTCAGGATATTTTCTCAATAAATCTGATGATTTAGCTTCTTTAGCTTTAGCTTTTTGTTGATGTTCGTATGGGTGCAGCACAAATACGTATATTTACATATCACAATAGACATAAGCATTCACGCATTGCCCATGCCCATCACTGACAAGCAACAACGTTCATCAGCAACACGCAAAATACTCAGCGTTCCGATGCTCTCTGTCCTAATGTTGGCCCTCCATGCTGATAGAAGGTTCCACGCGCATTTGTTTGTTTAGTAATTAGAGGGTTCCATTCGCGGATGTGCATCGTTACTAGAGCGTAAGTTTTCGTCTATGTATACAGACAAAACATAGATTGTGCGTATGTATTTATATATATATATATATATATATATATATATATACATATAGATATATATATATATATATATATATATATCGTTATATACGCACCAACTTGTACACAGCACAGCTGCTTCGGCTTGCCCTTGACCAGTATGACTCGCGGTCAGTGGAAGCGACCGCACTAAAGGTCAAGTGATGTAACAGGACAGAATAGACAGAGCAGAACGTTGCGGTACGTTTTCGCCGCCAAATTAAGTCGCTGACCAGAAATTTCACGATCGGGCGGTAAGAGTACGGGCTCGCACAGCAAGCACTGTTCAGCGTGAGCTTTGATCCCAGACATCCATCCATTCCAATGTTTCGGATCAAATATTTGACAAACCTAACGATGCACCGGAATATGCAGATTTAGGGTATCTTTAACTCTCATAGGTCTCATCATGAAGGTCTCATCGGTCATATCTTAGCCTCTCGTAGATCTTATCACAATCTCTCATAATCTTATTTCATCACAGCCTTCCAAGAGCCGGCATGTAACGTGACACTCTTCATCTTCCTCACCTGACTCTGCCCACAGTGCCTCACCAACCGAAGCCATTTAGTTCCCCGCGAAGACAATATGAACAGTGATGCCCTGACCTGTTAGGCTAAACAGCTCGAGCTGCCGCCGAACGCACTTCAGAATCAAGGCATGTAACATCAGCCATATGGCGGTGTGTGGAAAAATGCGAAGTGAGCATCATGTTTGACCCCACCCCACCCAACTTACCCCATAGAGTTTTCGCGCCATCGCTGCGGAGCATGTCAACAACAAAAAAACATTAAAACTTTAAAATAAACAAAACAAACTCGAACAGAAGCTCTAAAACATTGCCAAGCTTTGTGTGTTTTCGTGGTTATTTCTCTGCTTTCCATCGGTTTTTGTCTTCGTTTTGACTGTTATTGCTCTCTGTTTGCGTGTCTACCCTTGCTTGCTTGCCCATTTGCCGCTTATTTTTCCTGTTCGTCGATTATTGTCTGTTTGCTGACTGTTCTTTCCCCGTCTTCCACCTGTTAATTGCCAATTTACAGCCTTTTATTCGTCTGTTTTCTGCCAGTTGCTTGCCTGCTTGCCGAATTATATATATATATATATATATATATATATATATATATATATATATATATATATATATAACCCGTCCACTCGTCTTATTCTGTTTCATGTTTCTACATTTCAATGACAGTCCTTAGTAAGCCAGCCTGTAGTGTTCCACCTCTCTCCGTGCTCCGATTCCACATAGTCCGCTGGAAATCAGACTTGTATTCCCTTTAACGTACCGAACCCGAAGCAAACTAGACCTTCTCGACACGTGTCCGCAGCCCAAACACTCTGACGCTCGCACCGCGCCCGCCCGGCGTCACTGCTCGTGTGGCGCCACAAGCTATGACCTCGTGACCCCGGCCGGGCCAATCTCCACGACCCACCACGAGCCGCCCTGGCAGGCGCGGGGGCGGACGGAACACAACACTAAACAGCCATTCGCATGACACGCCAAAACTTGCCAGTCCGGGCCGAGATATAGCGTCTAGTGACCCCAGAATAGCCACTTTTAACGTAAGAGAATTGCGACAGGGGATTAAATGACGTTGTTTTCTCGTAACGGCGAATGGGAGCTCCATAATTCATGCAACCTTGTATCAAAACGGCAACAAGAACAATCGACGATTTCGCAGGTCACAGACGGTGCGTACTGACCCGTAATGTGTTTGGAAGAAAGCACCCCGGAATGTGCGTATATATCTTGGCATACATGGGGTGGGGCCATGCCATACTGAGACACTGGAAGGTTAGCTGTGACATGGAGATGTACCATTAACGTCCAATAAAAGAGCCGCTAGCTATCTTGTGTTCTTTGAAGTGTAAGCATCTCCACCTGTCAGGATAAAATAAGTATATACCTACCGCCCAAAAATGCTCCGTGGCAGAAAGATTAACAGTCAATTTTGGTGATGAATGGGCAAAAATTCATGTCCCATCTCTTGAAATCGCATCGTCGACATAATTGTGAGCATTGCTATATAGAATAACGCAGATATCACTCAAATACAAGATACGTGCTTGCAAGACGGGCAGCTGCACACCCCTTCAGTGACCAATGTGGTAAAGTGGGTGCACCACTCCACTACTTTGTTCCTTGGCATGACGTTAAAATATTTTGGGAACGACCATTTCTTAGAATGAACGGACAACTAGCACATGAGCACGGAGCAAGAGTAACGGAAACCAATATGCTGTTTGGAATGTTAGATGCGTGAAATAAGCAAGCGGTGTGCACTGTCGGCTGCTCTATAAACTGTGTCAATGATCGCACCATGACAGTCTCTGTATGGCTGTGAGTATGTTTGACAGGCTGTTGTGCAATAAAACCAGAGTTTTAAAATAGTGCTGGGGTTTTAAAGGCTCTTGCAACGATCAAGGGGCTGGGTGACTCAGGACCTCTGAGCAAATTCCTGAGGTGCCCCTGATCGTGAGAGGATCAGGGGTTCCGAAATGATCGAGGTGACCGAAATAGGCCAGGTGGACGCAGGGGTCTTGAGACGGAAAGAAACCTGGATAGGTCAGTCTACCGGCTTTCTGATGTTACCGGACAAGACATGGTTGAGCTGGGCCTGAAGAGCTGGAGAGGTTCAGTTCGAATCTGGACGGAATGCAACGAAGTGGGCCGAACCGCGCCAGAGCAGACCGGACCGTTGTTGGAACGAAAAGGTAAAGCTTGGGTGGTAACGGCCGAACGCGAAAGGACGGAATGTACCGGACAGGACAGGACTATGGAATGACCTTACGGACGCGGAGAGCTGTAGACAAATGGGCATAGTTTAAACATGTGGATGTTCGTGATCACTAGTGTTCAACTCTAGCAACATTCCTAACCCCCTTTGGCCACTTACTGTGTGCCGCAGCCCCTTGCTACTGGAATATTCTGACCCGATAAAAGGACATGGCAAGAAAGTAATCAAGGAGAGGTTTCCGGGAGTATGGTTTTCAAGGCATGGGTTTTTCGGTATGTTTTTGGTAGGTCTCCTCGCATTTTTTCTTCAGGGCGTACGGCTTCCAAGCGTATGTCTTCCGAGCGTAGGTCATTTTAAGCGTAGTTCACGTAGTCTTCCTAGCGTGGGCATTCACATCGGCAAATTTTATGAGCGCCAACACTCCGGGAATGTGTCTTGCGAGCAGAAGCAGCGGCATGGTTCCACAAAATGTGATGGTGGGCCGAAAAGTGAAAAATGACCTAGCCTGCCCGCAAAATACGCCTAAGCGCATGTATCTCACCAGATTTGGCTAAATTTCTTCCCACAGATGGCAAGCTGGAGCCTGAAGCTCACAGCCCAAGTTTGGGGGGGGGGGCTGAAGCCCTAAAACTGAATAGTAAACTACACCCCTGGGGAGTAGGCTACCCTTCCCAACAACCTACATGGGGTCGTGACCACAAAGCCCTGCTTACGCCACTGAAGTGGAACCCAAAATTTGCGCTCACCTCCTCTAAGCAGCACTCTTCAAGACGCCACCGCTAACTCTTCCGGCATCCAAAAAATACGTTTAAATCACATGATTTTCTTGAAATATAGACGATACCTTATTCCAAGGATATCGCTTTAGAAAATCATGTTGTTTATACCACCATTGCGCTAATGCACTACTACATGTCGGTAATACCTGTATCCGCCTCAAAATCGTGTTCCCTCACCGCTAGTGCTATTGGTGACCACGCAGGGCAAGATCATCACGGTGCGTTGCCTCAAGGGAGTGCGGATTGTGCATAACGTGTCAGCTGACGATGACGTCATCACCATGCAAACTGGGTTTCTTTACCCCTCATGGCATAATTTTTATGACGTCACTGGGATGCAAAATAACCATGAAATGGATGTTGAAGCAGTACGGTGTCAGGGGTGTGCTTTTACATAATTATTTGGGGATAGGTCGTGAAAAACTATAAAACCTGACCGTCAAAATTTGGCAACAAAGGGGCGTCTTTCGGGATTTGGCCTAATCATCTCTCAAACTTTGGAGGGCTCGAGCTCAACCAAGCGGGCTGAAGCCTCCCTCCCTCAGCTGAACATGGAACTGGACCCTTGTACCGTACTTTCCAAGTTGCTGCGATTTCAAACGGTCTAAACTGTCTATGGAAGCCTGGGATTCACGGAGGCATGTCGGCGGATGATGAAGTCACGGACAACAAACCTGCGTATGAATGAAATCTCTCAAAAGCTGTCGTTGACGTCATCGACATGCAAAAATTCACGCAAAATGTTGAAAAGAATATTGGGAGATAGCATCACGCGCTATATTAATATATTTCCACCACTCCATAGGAAAGGTTGGGATAGGACCGGGTCAAAATAGATCAGAAGGGGCTCAGCAATGTTAGAATGGATCCCACTGCGACTACAAAGACAGACGAGGCTGGTGCTCGAGCAGCTGTACGACAATCGGGTAACCGTCCTAGACTGAATCGAACGGGTCCGGACTGTAACGCGGGAAATATCTTATTTGGGGGTCCTCAACGTGGGAGGTCCAATAATTGCCAGATACCCTGAGTCGCCTTAACGTGCCCCTTAGCTAAAGTGGGGTGAGAGTTCCCTTCCGCACTGGCGGCCCTAAATGTTCAAGCGCCCTTCCATAATCTTATAACGTGCTCTCAGCATAAGCTTTCATATCGACTTGCATTGTCAGAAGTCTGGACCAACAAAATAAGCCCCCGGTGTTCGTGATCTGGTCCCTCTCCTTTTTCAGCAAATGTTCCCGTGAGCAAGACTGGACCCATTGCCGATACAGGACCCCCTGTTAGGCAATGTGGGGCCCTGACTGACAAAATTTGATGACGCTATTTCGTGCCTTTGTGCGTATATCAAAAATATTGAAGGTTTCTTCCGTTTTCAGGTTGACAATGACGTCCCACGACTTTCGCTTGGCGTTGTGACGAATGGGACAAATGTATGAAGTCCGTATCCAAATTAAATGGCAGTCCATGGATGGAACCATGGCTCAATGGATGGATCAATGGCTTGGAGCGTGGTTCTAAAACTATGATTTTTGTGATCGGCTGACTTTTTATCTGGGGCTACACGGGGTGCCGTACGCAGGGTTCATCGCAAACCCTTGGTCAGTTGGTCGCTTGGATGAAAAGAAATCATGAAACTGATCACATTTTTTGTACCCGATGCCTAAGTCTAAGCGATGGCTTTTTACCATTCACCAATGCCCGATTTCCGCAAACGGAAGGAATAACCAAGCTCAGTAATTGGGCTCTTCCGTACCTCGACCCTACAGTGCGACTGAAGAATAGATAGATTTGTAATTGTACTAATTAGAATTCATGAACCACCAGTGGGGAATCCAGAGGGAGGGGCAAGGGACCATCGCCTTCCTTGGGTCACCAAAATCCTCTTTCCGCGTCTACACAACTTTTATTTTCAAGATGCATCAAGGTTCAGGCGAGCCACAATTGACCCTAAATCATCAAGTTTAACATGCAAACTAAAAAACTGACGTTTCGAAGTAAAGCGAGCTAAATTCGGCGGACTATCCCGGTTGAAGACATTTTACCAATTAAAAAACAAGAGTCACAAAATAAAGTGGCCGACACCGGGGAATTCTTTGTGAAAGGCGGGCGGGCACCAAGTCCTAGGGATTACCACAATGAAGCGTGGTCCACCCCCTGACAAAACCCTGGATCCCTACCTGTATACCACTTCCATGCATTGGAAAGGCCTCCACCTTTCGCGACATTCCTACATCCACACCGAGACACAGCCTTTTGGTTAAAATCTATACTTCGAATTTATGGTAACTTTCGGACCTTGATGGACTCCCTTCCAACATTTTTGGGTTGAGGTTCCTGGAACGGTTGACACCGCTTAGCTGTCTACTGGTTGTTAGGGAAGGACTGTTGAATGCAAGAACACGACGAATATTCAGGTTGCTTGGAATTCTTACCTACAAGATGGCCAAATGGCTTTTTCTTGCGCCTTCTGACTGTCTCGGATATTATTTCAGATACTCGGCCGTCCTGTTGCTGCCGCCATCGTGGACTAGATGGGCCATGACTCCCTCAAGACGTCCAGGACTCTAGGACACTGAACCAGCAGTGTGGAATGAGGCGAAGCCTGCGCGGCTGGCCAAGAATGCTAATATTCCAGTTGAGGCGAAATAGCCTCAAAGTCAACTGGGTCCAAAGTGCCCGAGAATGTCCGCGCATTTTGGGGTCTTGAACATTCCCTGGCCCTGAAGGTCCTGTTGATTACCTTGAAGCCCGTTCCGTTATCTCAGCTGGTCAGAGCGTCTGCCTTCCGATCCACCCACCTGTGGCCGGGCGGGTTCAAGTCGCTATTTTTTTTTCTTTTTTCGAGTCGCTTTATTACGCTCACTTTTTGCCCTTGACATGCATGGCCTGCGGCCGGTGGCAGCGGCCGCGCTAAAGGTCAGATGACGTCAGAAGATAGGTCGGACCATGTCAGACATTCCGGCATGATACATTTCTCCCCTAAATTTTGCCGATGAACTGGAGTTGCGCGAATCAATGGTAAGGGCCAGTGCTCACTCAACAAGTACCGCTTAACTTGAGCTCTGGTCCCAGAAGCCCATCCATTCAAAAACATTCGGATAAAATCTTTTTAAAAAGCTATCGTGTGGCCCGTCTCTACCCCTGGTGGCTGCTGCTACACGGGCCACACCAGTTCAGCTGACTAGGGAGGTTGAACAAACAATGGGCCGGCCCCTGCCGGCCTCCATTGTGCAGTCGAAACCACCAGCCCTCGTGTCAAGCGGCATCTCCTGCGCGGAGCCTACTTAAAGTGAGCACCCCTCCGTGCAGTTCCCACACGTCAGTGTCCGAGGCGTCAGGTACCGTCAGCGGCGCATCGCCGGCATCTTCGTACGACGCGATGGCGACCAGCTTCGTGAGTAGCCGTTAGATGACGTTAGGTGTTTTGAGAGCTGGGTGCGCGATTGGCGAAACCGTATGCTTGTTGTGGAAAAGGTTGCGATCCACCTACCTAAGACCAATCGAACGGGGTTACGAGGGACACATAGTGATGCTGCCTCTGCCCCACACCTGTTCCGGTCGGCTACCGTCAATTATGAGTGGTGTACTCTAGTGTTAAAAGGACAATATATATATATATATATATATATATATATATATATATATAAATACTTATATAAGCTATTGCATACACATATTGCAAACACCGACCTGTAACGAATTGCCTCGGTATGTTGTTATTGCACGCCAAAACAAAGACCAACAAGGTAGCATTGAATTTTTAACGCGAAAATCGGAGTAAAGCCACGGTAGATACACCCACCACATTGACCCATTACACACCCCATGCCAGCAGTTAAACGTGTGAACCTGTCACCACACGAGGCGGCGATCGCCAGCTCCATGTCACGTACGATGGCCAGGCTCCTGTCTCCATTCTGTCAGGCTGTATTTCTGTTGTTTGTTCCTTTTTCAAACAAAATTGGGCAAATCTCGGACCCAACTTTTGATGTGCCTTCATTCTCGGTTATTCTTCGACGTCAGTTTAGTGGCCTCCAAATCAAACTTGACAAGTCAAACAGCCGGTATTGTTAAGTCCAGTGATGCTTTCTGACGGGTCTGCGCCGACAAGCGGCCTGACAGACGGGCTCGATATTGGGCCTCCCCAGCCGTCACTTCTCGCTTCATCCCCAGTGTTTACTGATGGTGTCGGCCGCCGCCTGCGGCCTCGGTGCCGACGCCCGGCCGCAGTACGACAACTTCAACACCATCTCCTACATCTCCGGCTCGGACGCGCAGGCGACCATCATCGAGGAGGAGAACCAGCCGAACGGCGGCCTTGGCAACTACGTCTACAGGTGTGACAGCCCCCCCCCCCCCGCCGCTGCATGCTCGCGGATGGGTGGGGCTGCACGGACTGGATGTTGGAGAGGGCCACGCGCTCCCGCCTGTATTGGTGACCCAGCTCAATTGTTTGCCATGTTTGTTACTCATTTCTTAGTTTTGCCCTATTCCTGTGTTCAATTTGCGTTTGTCATCTTTTATAGCGTTAAAGAGCTGGCGGTAACCTTTGTGTCAAGACATGCAATGTTATCTATTTGTTAAGGCCGCCAGTTATGCCGTGAAAGCGCTCAATTTTGGCTCCGTTCCGATAAAAACATATGCATTGATTTACCCATTATCGAACTATCTCAGTGTTCAGAGCCGGCCTGTGCCACGGCCTATCTAAGCTACCGCCGCTGCCGCCGCCGGCAGGTATACGACCTCGAACGGCATAAGCCAAAACGAGGAAGGCATTTTCGAGCCGGGCACCGAGCCGGAGACAGGCGACATGGAGGTGGCCGGCTCCTACAGCTACGTCGACCCCAGCGGCATCACGCGCACCGTCACATACACGGCTGGCGTGGACGGCTTCCGCGCGCAGGGCGACCACCTCCCGACGCCGGTGCCGACCCAGTACCCGCTACCGCAAGTACCGGCGCGCGACGGCGGCGGCGGCGGCGGCGGTGGGGCGGCGCTTGGGGGCCAAGGATTCGGCGCCGGCCGCTGACTGGCCTCACTGGCAGGGGGCACGTGTGCTGGCGGAACAGTGAACGGACGGCGGGGAGCTGCGACGGCATTATCGCGACTGATGACTGATAGGATGCAGACGGGAGGATCGGGTTGTATGTATCGCGGGGATGTGTTTGGCCGGTCATGATGCGAAGCGAACGTGCTCGGTTTGCGAAGAGATATGCTTGCTCTTGTCTCTCCAAGTGCGTGACGCGTAATTGGTTAAAGACAATATCCACGTAGGGTTTGCGGCAGGTTTAGTTCGCAAAATAAGTCGGAGGTGGGAGTGGGGCAGTGAAAAATGATGAAAGCAATCACCAAAATACGACAAAAACTGATTTACTCCCGGATTTGGTCCACTTTCTTCCCAACGTTCTGCGGGGTCTGAACCACCGGCTGAATAGGAAAAAAGCATACCCCCGGTTTGCAGTCAACGTTTCCAGCATGGTAGAAGCAGACGTGCCTCGGTATTGTTTCCCAAAAGCTTCATTTCACCATCCCTTAGAGCAAGTTGCTGTCAATATTGCAGTGTTTTGTGCATTTATCACCTATAGCACTGAAGACGCAGTTCACCATCCAAAACGACCATTCAAACATTGGTATTGTGCATTATCAAATACAACCTTAAAATGACGAAAACCTTTGCTTTTTCGCATAATGATTCGTCTAAAACTTATCGTTTTCGCGTGGTCGGGTAACGAGAAAACATTTTCCTTTCAAATGATGTTGTATGAATGATTACACCTCCCTGCGTTCCTTATGAACACTTTTGTGGATAAGTGCTTTGTCTATTTTCGTCACATCCAGAGTTATCAACCAACTGCCAATACATTCGCAGAGTAGAAGTGGGCAGAATCTGAAGCAAAATGGCAAATACCTAGGCTCTCATCTCGAAGGCGACACAACGAATGCCTGAATCATGCCGTGCCAAACGACATGAGGCGAAACCTAGAAAAAGTAAGAGAAATAAAAAAATGGGACAAACGAAGACGAACAAAAACTGAAATGGGAAGAAAGTATGCCGCTCTATTATAATTCGTCGTTTCCGCCTTAGTGATTTTCATTAAAGGGAACGTTCACATTTCAAGATGTTGAACAAGGCGTGAGATATCATGAAACAAGCTCTCAAAACTATTGGTATACTTTTTTGGTGGAAAAGACTGCTCTAGACAGCACAATTCTCTGTTTAGTAAATATGCTCCTCGATGTGCCGTAGTTTGATCACGGTATCGTACCTTGCACAACATTGATTGACAGCCAATTGGCGGCCGTTATATTTGGAAACCGCGCTCACGAACGCCAGATATGGACGCTTAGAGTCATATTCTTTGGCCCTGTTAAATGTCGTTATCATGGCATGAATGCCAGCTGACTTTGAAATATCCTTCCGGCATACCTTTCCCCATTTTCGCGAGAGTGCAGCTCAGACGGGTGAAAACCACATATAAATGTGGAACATTCCCTTTAACGTTTTCCCGTGGGTCCGCGGGTTTTTCTTATTCATCAGTAAGGCACTTGACCGCACTTAATTTATATTTGGTTTACGTTTTGACATTGGTGTCACTAATACCAGCGCCGATTTGGACATGCTTGTAATGTAGACCGCATTGCCGTTTCCTGTCAAGCCCACTTGCATCTGTTCACAAACGGCCTTGATTGACATGGAACGTCAGACCGTGACGTTGCGTGCATACGCGCCGGCTCGACCAAGGACATGGGCAAAGTCGATCTGGTTGTCCAGCCGTCACGTCGTTCAGATCATCCACCCGGTCAGATTAGGACATCCCCACCCAATCAGACGTCGTTCAGATCATCCACCCGGTCAGATTAGGACATCCCCACCCAATCAGACGTCGTTCAGATCATCCACCCGGTCAGATTAGGACATCCCCACCCAATCAGACGTCGTTCAGATCATCCACCCGGTCAGATTAGGACATCCCCACCCAATCAGACGTCGTTCAGATCACCGACCCGACCAGATGAGGACATCCACGCCCAATCAGACGTCAGACAGTAACCGGCCGTCGCCGCGCCCGGCAGCGTGCTGGACCCGGTACGCGCTGGCGGCCGATCAGTAATGGCGCGATCCACCGGCCTTCGCTCGCCGCAGCCGCCCGCCGCGCTGATGGATCCGAGCCCAACGGCCGCGCCGGCCGCGTGTCAAGGATGGCGCGCGACGGCGACGATTGCGGCGCGCGCCGATGGGCCGACGTCCCGCGGCGCTTGCGCAATGTGGCGCACCTGCGGGGAGGGCATCTCCGAGCGTCGCTCTGCTGACAGTACAATGCATCCGCCCTGCGACCGCTGGCACGCGTCGGACAAATGGGGCCCGCGCTCCGTACCCGCCCACGGGCAGGGGCCCCCAGCGAGAGGAGATGGTGTGCGGAGGGAGCACCGGGAGGAATCAGAGGAGGAGAGCTCCAGACTTGACCTCACCTGTCAGCTGAAGCGACCTATAGCTTGGAGCAAGAGAGAAACTAATTGTATCCCTCGCCTCGCGTGCGCGTACGTTCCGATAGAGCCTCGAGTATGATATCGGATAAAATATGACAAGTGTGGTGGTTTATCTACATGTCCATATCCAGTCCAGTTTTGGGCATGACCTTATCTCCTGAATTGTTGCCCATATTCAGCATGATTTTTTTTTCTCAAATGTATCCCATTACATTGCAATTTCAGGTCTTGTCGCTCCTTCCGGATTTCACTTGCATTTTTGGCGGAGAATCAATATTCCGCCGGCTCAAATACCAAAGCGACTGAGAGAGTTCAAAATGACAGTGGGCAGAGGAAAATGTTCAGTTATGGTTGATGTGCAGAAGCTTCACATTAGTGCTACAACAAAACTCCTACCGATAAGAGTGCTACGACATTACTTTTATTTTCAGTGCATAGACGTTGGTGCTACGTGACGAAATTTTTGCTGCACAAAATCGTTCTCGTTTTTGTCAATTTTGCCGCAAAAACCTATGCAGTCATCACCTATAAACGACATTAATCCACAGCAAAAATTCATATGTGACATTAGTGCTACACGACAAAACTTACACCTCAAAATGTATACTAATCCTAGTGCAAAACTATCTGCAGTCATTAGTTATACACAACTTTACTTCTACCGCAAAGACTTATACACAAGATAAGTGCTACACGACGAAACTTATGCTTCAAAAGTTATATCCGTCATTACCTCTACCCTAATATCTTATAGAACCCTTGCTCATTGACTTGTCCGCGACATTAGTGCAACAGGAAGGACGTATGGTCAAGTCTTTGCTGTAGAAGTAATGACTAGAATGTGATTTTTGCAGCATAGGCCTTTTTCGTCTAGTGCTATGTTGTGTATGAGTTTTTGCAGCACAAATAATGTTGCGTGTAAGTGAAGATTGTAGAAACATTTTCTGAAAAGGCAATGACAAGCATAAGTTTTCGCTGTCGTGTATTGTCACATATATATCCATCTATTTACATTTATTCATTACTATTTATATTGATCTATTATTATCTATATTGATTATTATCGTATATTATATTGTCGTATATTGTACGTATTGCCGTGTGGTACCTATGTCGTGTATGAGTTTTGCAGAAGTAATGTAACGAATAAGTAAAGATAGCATGCGTTTTTGCAGTAGATGTAATCACGTGTATCGGTTTTTGCAGAACAATTTTCTTCGTGTGGTACTCACGTCGCGCATAAGTTTTTTGCAGCGTAAGTAATGTTGCATCCATCTGAAGCCTGAACAGAAACACAAGTGGACAAAACTTTACGGACTTCAGCGGAGCTGCTAAAGTAATATTCGTCACACGAAGGTTGTTTACAGCTAGCCGGTTTTCAGATCGGTGGCTAGCCGATTAAGCACCGGCGAAAAGCCGGCTACCAGATTTTGTGACTAGCTAATGGCTAATGACAGGTGCAGGGTCCCAGAATTGACCTTAGTTTTTGCTTTGAAGTGAATGTGCACCTGGCGTACTCTTTCTCTAAATGCAAACAAATGAATCGGAAAATTCCTAAAATCACTAGAACAAAGTTGATTTCCCAACCTATCGGAAAATGATAGAAGTCTGCCGGACATCGGGATATTTCCCGAGGCCTTGTCAGACAGGACACCAGCTAGAGGCCTGCTTGAGCAATATCTCGATGCGCCGTAAAGTGAGTAAAATGTCTATTAAATCCTCGCCATAAATCATAACAGCCATGACTGTTCCCTAAGACAAACAACAAATATGAGCGGAAGATAGTCCACGACCCCACACTCAGCCAAGATTTGGCAGTGCAAATGAAGAAAAATCCTTTAACGGGCCAATATTCCCCCAGGAAAGTGAAACTCTGAACATGCGACACATTACCTGAAAGCCCTCTCTCCTCCAAAGGTAGAGATGCAGATGAAATTCACCTACTTTGTCTGGAGAAAAGTCATAGGCAATTAAAAAATCACATATGTGGGGTAGCCCCTACCATTGCCTCCAAAATTCCTTATCGAATCATCGAGCGATGCTCAACTATTTGACCGAAGAAACCCGAGTGACCATTGACATTTGAGGCGGGGGGCGGGGGGAGCAAAAGCCCTCGGAAACCGACGCAAAGAGCTTCTCAATTCACTAACGACATGCATAGGCTGAGCTACATATCGAATAAAGGCACATGTTAACTGAAATTTAAGCGTGCAAAGCCTTTTCTTCTTTTCTGGGTTAATGATACATTGCCGTTGCCTACATACGGAAAAACAGCTGTGGCACATTTACAACCCATGGGCAGTCGACACAACAAGCCACATCCTGGTACAGCACCACTGAAATTAAACTAACAGCACATTAACGACAAACAAATCGCACTGTTACGTCACCCACTCATAATGACAGTTATCTTGGCATACGCAATGTAATCGCGCAGGTGGTTAACGACGCAAACTGCCCTAGGATGTGCGCCAACCTGGTCTAACTGCACGCTGGTTGTCTCACTGCACAGCCCAGCCCAAACTTCTCTCCTCTCATCCCACTCCCCCACCCCAACCCTATCTTCCACCGTACTTTCTACCCCCCCCCCCCCCACACACGACGTTCAGCAACTCTGTCTCCCCACGAGTCGAGAAGGGGTAGATAATTACGTCGAGATGGCCAGGGGTATTTGACGGTCGAAACGAGTGAAATATCCTCGTCCGGTCCCTCGCCATGCCGTGCACCTCACGAGACACTGGGCAGTTGAAGACGGTCTCTTATTACCACATCATTGCGTGTTATTGTTTTCAAAATTAAGGAAGAACGCGCCTCATGTAAAACTAAAAAATCATTTTCAGAAACATTTGGTATTTGACCTGGCATATTGGGGTCAATTATTGATCTGGCAACATAGCACTGCTTCAAGTGTAACTTCGCATCGGTATCATTTTTAGATAGAATGCATTGCTTTCTGGCTGACCGACCCGTTCTCAGCTTCAATACCACAACTAATCCGGTGGTGACGATGCTCTCAAAACAAAACAAAAAACACCGTGCTCAGCAATGAAGTTTAAATGTACTTCGATATGTGACGGATCGTTTTGTCGAAGGATGCATCCCTGAAGTCAAGTACGCTCCCTTGCCGGATGCAGGTAACCCGGATTTCTATTTGCACCCCCCCCCCCCTCCCCCTTCTGTCAATTTGCACCCCCTCCCCCTTCTCCGAGGTGGCGCCCCCGACCGTTTGATTCGTCACAACGACTCTTTACCTTCGCTTCTATAGCACGTCAGTGAAATATCGCTTGGGATGAAGTAAGACCAGAAGCCACAGCATTCGGGTCAGCAAAAGCTAATAAAATGAGATAAAGTGCAAGACGCGTGGCTCAGTCCGAAGCATAACAAACGCAAGCGTGCTACATTTTTATTATAAAAAATTTGAATCTAGATATCCGAATATAAAATCTAGATAAAGGCAAGTTAATCCGCCTCAAAGTCATTCTAACGAAGCTGTATGGCCTATAAGTCGTAATTATGCGGGTCGCTGAATGACACTGCGTTTAAAATGTGTGTCAGTGCAGGTCCATGTGTGTGTGCTGACACCCCTGAACGCACATCCTAGCGCTCGCGGAGTGGGTCAGGCCACGCGGGCACCGACGGTCTTTCGGCAGCGGTGCCCGGGGCGTCCGACTCCCGCTTCCGCTCCCCGCGAGGCGCACCGCAGCAGGCTGGGGACAATTAGGTCAAGGTCGTCAGCGGAGGGGGCCATCATAGCTCACTGATGTCTGCTGTCACAGATGCCGACACCTCGGGCGCTAACGTATAATCAGCGGTGGTTTTGGCGTGCGTTTGAGGGCGCTGGACCATTATTATCGTTACCTTACGTGCAGACATTTTTTGTCTCCGAAGCGTAGATTAGTGGGAACTGTGCCTCGGGTGTGAAAACTAAGGCAATCAATTTATGTCACTAGCAAATGAATAAACGGGTTCGAGGTAAATCATTGCTGAGAATGCTTATCTACTTGTGAGGCGGCTTGGCCAGTTCAATTCCTTCCATCTCCTTTATTCGCGTACCTTTGATAACGCTTTAACATCTAACCTGTTCACCAGTTCTAAATCGTCCTGATGGGGTGGGCTAAACCGCCCCATGTTCGGCAATGCGTGTTCCACTCAGTTCCATGGTAACAGTGGAAAGGCGACCGCACCAGATGCCTGCGGCTATCCACGGATCGCCGACGTGACGGGTAAACTAGGCCAGGCTTCAAAGGCAGCAAGCCCTTACGCGGCTTTCTCAGGTTTGTCCTCCAATCCCGGCAGCTCTCGCGTCGCTCTGACCTCGAGAGTTCCGTGAATGCTCCAGGCACCACCGTTCATGTCTCGCTTGCTTCTGATGTCGCTAGCTGGAAGCAATACAGGCTTTTCGAGACGCCATGAAGAAGTAAACGCTCATGAAAAACATGACTGGTCTTCAGTCGCGCATAATGTGTCAAGCCTAAGCTGATTAAATCAATGAACGGAACAAGAGACTAAGAAATAAACGGACCAATGTGAGGACGAATTGTGGGATGGTTGAAATTTGGAGAAATGAGCACAAATTAGGGCGGAAACATGCAATCGGCGACGTGCATCGCATTTTCTTTCTGTAAAACAAGGGGTAAATCGAGGAAAGAACGACGAAAATGGGCAAACAGATCGGACGAACTAGCAAATGGGTAAAAGGATGGACAGTCGCAAGTTGCAACGGGGCAAACAGTGCAGGAACGGTCTTCAGCGTAACCAAATGCTGTTGTCGGTGGTTTTTGACCGCAACCAATTTGGGGAATATTCTACTGTTTTTGTCCTCTAACCATGCAATACATCAAAAAAGCAGAAATGCACACCAATCAAATGTGCAGTGTGGTTACGTCTATGGGAACGGTTAGTCCTTCCAAGAATATTGAATGGTCATCACTACAGGGTTTCATTGGATCCTTGTAGCAGCCTGGAAAGACGTTTAAGGTCTCTAGCAATCCCTTAACATTATCAAGGTGTGATTAGTATGAACGTCTACGTTCGAACTATTCACCATGTCTCATAGCGTGAAAGGACCAGTAGGTTTATTTGGAAAGGTCGACGTAATGCGAAACTCTACTATAGCATGGTTCGTTCTTGGAACATACCATGACAACGAAAATCCCAAACCCCGTCACGGTGCTTGAGATAAATCATTGTTGCTCATGTTTATCTAGTTATCAGGTGGTTTGGCCAATTAATCGATTCGATATACTTCATTCGTGTAGATTTTATAGAGCTTTGATTTCTAAAATGTTCACCACTTCTTAATCATTCTGACGTGCTGTTAGTGGAGCTCTTCGGAACAAATGATAGCTTCTCGCGTTCTTCAGCTATAGATACAACACAAACACACCTTGTCTTTACGTTGATGCATCAAGCAAGAATTATCACATCATATAACACCAACACAGACATGATTTTTGGCGTTATAACTCACATTCTTGTCTTTTTTAACCAAGATTGTGATCTTGACATTTTCACATCACTCTTACTGGTATCCGGTTGATTGACACCCAAAAGACAAAACCTAAGTGATGTGTTCAGGTAAGGCTCTTCTCTCAGATCGCTGAAGCATTGTCAGTTAGGAAGGAATATTTTCAGTTATGTGTGTGACGTAGCGTTTTGACTTTTATGTAACTTTTAGTGGCACAAGATGCTTAATTTTCTGGATTATGTGGTGACAATTTAGCACACTTTACTGGAGTTCTGTCATTGATCATATATCGTTGCCGTTATTTTACAGCATATCCTTTTAATCTGCCGACCTAACAAGTAGAGGAGACTATTGACGAGGGCCTTGATACACAAAAACATAATGTTGATGAGATCAAACTGCATCACATTGATGGTAGAGTGCTTGTGCAATGTAGGACATGGTAAGCATCAAAGAAAATTAAGAAACTTTACAATAACTATATACCTGATATACGTTAAGTGAGTTGCATTTTTTTATGAGTTTTCGGTCACGGACCCTGCGCACAGAATCAAAAAGCAGAATAAAAAATCAGAATCAAAACATGATTTGGTAAAAACTTTGTGCCTCGCGATATTGTAAATATTACTGTTGTAATGTTATATGGTGTTAGTATGATACGGTGCCCGTTTTATATTTGAAATTTTTGATACTGTAAGCAGGATTCAAGACCGAAAATTTGGGGGAATGCAGCTTAATACCACGTACACAATTATTGTAAGGGGTTCATTTTAATTCCCTCTGATACAACATATTACCACTCATCAATTTTACATCCATAACACCTACCTCACTACCAATTTAGAGCGGGGTGGTTTACCTAAAGCCTTGCAACACATTTTTAGCAATTGCATCAAGCATCGGAAGCCAGAGGTCTTCCACGCATTTAAGAGCTTCCGGCAACGTCTGGTGGCTGGGCGCAATCTAGCTCCCGGCGTCTGTCCAGAACATAATGTTGTATAACAGCTCGGTACCTTGATGCCGGCAGTTGGCGTGAGTAGGTACCGACTGTACTACTTCATTGATGCCCGGGGTGACGGTAGCGAGACTGTACCGGCATCAGGATATATTATTCTGACCGAGATTTCTAAGCATCCCACAAAACAAATGTGTATGACCCAATCATGTTAATCACCAGCCAGCCGGCTGCGAGAGGAAGCTCATGCCCTTGACCCTGAGACCCCCAGCTGGAGTGGGAGGCGTCTGGGCGGAGCTGGACACCCTCCTAGCAGGGCTGCCAGCGGCCCGGACCACCGGCGGTTACCCAACGCCCGGCGCGTATAAAGGCGGCGGGAGGACGACACTCAGCACAGTTCGTACAGCGTCGCCACTCGGATAGCCATGAAGCTGGTGAGTGCCGGGAGATGCTTGTGCCGTCCGCAGGGGTGGGCTTACTGGCGGTGATGGGGGAGGGGGAGGGGGGGGGGGGGCTGAAGCGTAGCTGGGCCCGGCTTTGTCGTATAATACGCTCCCTGGGCACGCTGGTCGAGCGCATTGTACGATTGTGTACCACCATGAAAGTGCTGTACAAAATTCTCAACCATCACCGTCGGATCCCATTGACTCCCACCCTTGTGGGCCCGGTGGTGCTTACGAAGGTGCTACCACCCTCCTTCAGGGAGCACCGGCCGGGACCCATCCCCACCAACCGACGTGATGTCGTTTACAAACGCACTGGAGCTCTGTAGTTTTGAGCGATTAGACCCACTGTTTCCAGCGGTGGATTTTGCATCAGGGTCCTCATCACACATGCCTCGTTGTCCGGACCGTACTCCTAACGCCTCAGCAAAACAATCTTAACTTAAGTAACAATTTTAAAAAAAGAAGTGAAAGTGCACTGATGATGTGGCATGGCCCCCGCCACTGCCATTGTTGACGCCTCCGTACTAATGCGTTAGACCTGTCTTCCGTTTCGGGAACCGTTGTTAACAGGCTAGTGCTGGCGGTGAGGAACAGGGCCCGGGTCCGCCGCCTCTGTCGGGGCCGGTATTGTGGCTGGTGTCGGGACCACCTGAGGTCCGCTGTTGGTGGTGCTGGGACCGTCTCGGGTCCGCTGTTGACGGTTCTGGGACCGCCTCGGGTCCGCTGTCCCTGACCGGACCACCGCTGTCGCCCCAGATCGTCGCCGTTGCTGTGCTGGTGGTCGTGGCCGTGGCGGACAAGCCGGCGCCCGCCGCCTACCCGCCGCCGCCGCCCTACGGCTACCCCAAGCCCGTCGTCAAGATCCTCTCGTCCACTGACTCGCGGCCCGAAGACCAGAGCTACGAGTTCTCGTAAGTTCTCGTCACCCTCCGCACGGCGCTGTTCCGCCACAGACTTTGACCACTTAACGGATGAAAACTATGCGAAAATTTGGTACTTTTGAGCGTTCAGAGGCCAAAGCTAGATCCGTGGAGGTTTAGCTGCTTATGATAACGCAGCTTTATGAGTGTTAGTACTATTGAATCCGTGCCAGATAATTAAGCTTTTATCTTTTCATTCATGTTCTTTGAAGCAAGGTTCTTGATTCCGAGAAATTGAGCCAGTGATATAAATTCCTATCAATTCGAACAAGCACAAGTGTTGCCCGAAGATGCAGGTGGGCAGTTTGAATCAGATCAGAGCCAGGACTCCATCGTTTGGCTGTTGCTGCGAGCTGACGGAAAGCAGGGTTTGCGAAAAGTGCTGACAAATCCAGCAATGTCAGCCGCACTGCGTTCATCAGCTGGAACAACTAAACACCATGTGGTTAACAGCATTCGAAATTCAATGAACCGCTGCAGCTATGCCAGTCGTACCTCCCACACGTACAACAGGCCAAACTGTAGCTTCACAGTGCGCCCTTGTGTCCTCGGTACGCCCCCGTCACGGCCGCCGCCACCGTCACTGCAGGTACACCAGCGAGGACGGCATCGAGCGGAGCGAGAGCGGCGCCCCGCTGCCCGACTCCGGCTACTCTGAGGGCGGCTACAGCCAGCAGGGCAGCGTCAAGTACCTGTCGCCCGAGGGCACGCCCATCGAGCTCTCCTTCGTCGCCAACGCCGACGGCTTCGTTGCCACGGGCGACCACCTGCCCACCCCGGTGCCCAACCCGTACGACCGGCTGTAAGCGGCTGAACCCCGCTGGGGAGCAGCTGCGCCAGCGCATCACAAGGCTGCAGAGCCAGCCCACGTGGCATCGCCACAGGCTGCGGGATTTCCCCATGGAGGTGGGACTGACCTGAGCGCCACCTCAGTGAAGTGGGGGTGGGCTGGGCGCCACCCCAGTCATGTGTGATAATTGTCGACCGAGTTCGGCAAATATTTATGTACTCACCAGTTTTTCGTGAAAATATACTTTGTGACGCATTTCGGCGAGCATTTTACAGACGATCGGTAGGCGTGTGTCATGGTTATATCCGCAGCGAAATGCAACCCAGTTTGATGAATATCAGTAGGAGCTTCTTCAAGTCACACGCTTAATTTGAATACAGCGATGCATCAGCTTCTGTCGGCATGCTTATCTCTACGCTTATGAGTTATGAGTCCTTATTCTGACAACTATCGACTTGCAATACACTAGATGGCATTGACTAAGCGCCATAATCAAGCGGGCATTGGCTTGATTAACAAAACTTGATGTTTCAAGTTTTTCAAGTTTTCAGATTTCAAGGGCTAGTCATGAGTGATCAAATTTAACAAAAAGCTAGCATTCAAAACTGAAACGTGTAAATACAGAAAATGCCTAAAATCTGCACAGATGCTGTCATTTCATAGTTACCAACATATCCAAAATGTCGGGCTCCCACATTCTAACATCGCTATTGCGCCGGGAGATTCCCGAAACACAGAAGGCTAAGCCGGAGAGTTACGATGACCAACACCATGAGGTTAAAAGCTATTTACAAAGTGCATTAGGCATGGCGAACCGAGCACAAACTTCGCGAATATCTCATCTTATATATGTATATATATATATATATGCATATATATACATATATATATATATATATCCTAACATTGCACAATCATTACACTATCTTTAACATCTCAGCTTTCCAAACTCTTACAGTATAGCTAACAGCTGCCCGAAAGATAGCCGGTCAGACCGAAAAGTTTCGATCATCCGCACCGAGCATAAGGATAGAAAGAAACTTTCCACCGGACATTATAGCGGATACAAAGAGAGCTAGTTGTACACATGCATGTCCTGGACGGCATTATTCAAACCAGGTCCAAAGGCGGCTTATTGAGTTCGCCCTTGTACAAAGATAACGAAAGTGCTGCGAGCGTAAGATCTTAAGACTCATTTAGCTTTTAAGATCCTAAGATTTAGACTGTTTTTTAGCAGTTGCTAGAATTTCTACTTCAATGCTCGAAGTTTTTCACCTTCGCTCATGTAGCTACTTTAGCTTCGCTCAGGAGGTATGCTTCCTTTCTGTTCGAGCCCGCTCCTGAGATCTTAAAAATGCCACGAGAAAATGCGGCATGGGAAACCACTGGTCAAACTGTATCAGTAAGATTTTTCTTGGTACTCGTGACTGCAAACTTTGGCAGGTCAAATCAGCTCAGATGGGTCAAATTAGCATTTCAGATACCGTCCTGCAAGGGGAAGAAGGAGTAGCAGCAACCACCTTTCTTCCGGGTCATGTCCTGGCGGAATTTGAGCCGCGGGTGTCTGGAATGTCAAGTCAGGAGTGGGTGTCAGGATTTGCATGCAATTGCTCGTCAATTTTCTTTTTTCAGGAGCGGTCAAAATCGGGACGGAACTGTTTCATTTTCAAACGGCTTTGAATTGTACCTAATATTGTGAGGTAGCCCTGACAGCGTGATTACACCATCCTACATCTTTCCGTGCAGTCCGTTTGAGCTTTACAATGGCTGTGGTCGTCTGACTAGACTGTTTAGAACCACCAAATTTTCAGGAGCAGTCTGTGCGTTCTCCATCGTGTAAAAATGGTGCCTATGATCCTAGGTTATATTCTTTTGGCTGGAAGCGGACGAAATGTCTCAACATTTACCACTTTTTTTCTCAAAGGTTTTCCAATTTTTTTCTTCTAGGGGTTAAAAATTTAAGATTCAGGCGATATCAGAACTCGCACTGTATCATTTGACCACAGACATCCTGAGGGTCCGAAAGGTACCGAAGTCGATATATCGTCGAAGTATACTGATTTCGCACAACCTTTCTAAGGGTAATTAAGTAGCCGTATTCTATCCTTTAAACGCAAAGTTGTTTTTTATCCTTTTATCACAAATAAAATTATTATCATACAAATCTTTCAAAATATTTTTTCAGTTCTCCCTGTTTTACCGTGCCATGAAAAAACTGGCAGGTAGCTCACAAGCCACACCTCATTCGTCATAGTGTTACATTTTGAGCAGTGCATACAGATGACATTTGTGAAGGAACCTTTTTCTAATGGACTATTTCTTGCTATTTCTTTTCCCATCTACCTAAGCTTTCTTCTGCGTTTTACAAAGCGTTGAGCGCTTTTCGCTCGGGTCTTCTCCTCCAATTGCCTTTTAGGGAGGAGCTGGTCATTACGAGAGATGTGCCTCTCTGTTTCCGACAACTTTCGTTTCTTGGGGGCGCGAAGACTGTTGGAAGAGGGAGTGTGTCATCTATTGGACCATAAGGTGACGGTAGGACCGGGTGACGTGCTGTACCGGTGTAGCCGGGTGCCGGTGCCGCCGCTGTGCCGCCGGGGTGTTGTGATGTGCCGACGCTGCAGGGGTGTTTTGCCGCTCGTCACGCTCCATACGCCCCTCAACGCTTTCCTCCAAAGGCTTATGTCAAAGCACAGAGTTGTGGCTGAAGAGTTCTGAGCTTCCGAAGACACGGTCAGGGTTAAACGGCACAACTCCATTGGCCTAAAAGCCACTGATGGCGTTTTCTGGGCTCTGAAGCACGACCTTGTAGGCTTGTGAGAACAAACCGCCTATACACATGTCTGTGATCCTTCGGCGCAAGTGAGTGTCATGGAAGAACTTCACTTGCCGGGCCCAGACCGCTTCGAGAGGCCCGCATTGTGTCAAGTTGAGGAGGTGCACGACTTGTGAACAGTGTGGGGATATGGTAGCGATGTCCAGTCTCCCGTGCTTTCGCGCTGGGGCAACAACACTCAGACTGACATAGCTGCTATGGTTGTATGTAACGGCCAGAAGCCCTCCGACAGGTACGGGCGCGGCATGCTGGACGAAGTGCCGAAACCACTCCACAAAAAGTCCGTAGTTGATCCAGCCGTCGTCGCTGACCGGTGCCTATGGTTCCAACGGGATGGTCCTTGGTTAGTGCCGCGTTCTCTGTTCTCCCACCTTAGATCATTATTGGAGGGACGCCCACTGGCACATCCCACACTGGTTGTCAGTTTACCCCGTTCTGTTGTCGTAACTTGGCCGACCTTGCGTTGTCCTCGTTCAGCAAGCACTTTTGGGATTTCAGGCACGGGGCTCAGGCCGTCCCATCAACATTGCACACCCTGGGAGGAAGGGGTAGGGCCTTTGCTCTGATGTTGCACGAGCTGGCTGTCGTAGAATTGTTGCACGTTGTTTTTTTATAAAACCGTCTAATCTTACCAAACTGTAGTCTCGGACTTTTCAGAGCGAAATTCTGCGGGTGCCTTTTCACAAAGTCGGTCACTCAGTCTGGGCCACCACACCTCTTCTGGTGATTGAAGGGATGCTTTATCTTCGGTCTTACGGCGTATTCGTATACATTGCTGGCCATGGCCTCTCGTTATGCCGATGTACACGCTTGACAGGTGCGGAATTCGCCGCTCCATTGCGTTCTCAAAATAGTTGGGCATGACTGTCTTTTTGCCGAGGCATGGAGGGTCATCTAGTTGCAACGGACCGTCATCTTTTAGGCGATCCCTGGGGGCTGAGAGGGACCTTCCAAACGTCCTACAGGTCTGCCGTATCTCCAGGCCCCTACGTGCAGCTTTTAAGGCATCCTTTATGGATGTTGTGCTCCAAGATCCCCAGTCACAATCTCGGATATAGTTTCGAGGCATTCTGGAAAGGAAAGACGGAGGTAAACAATAGCTGCAACAGAGCTAACTAGTCATTTTTGGATTTTTATGCACACGTGAATTTGAAAAATTCGCATCTATCTTACATATATCCAATCATTGTTATCCCTTAAAGCCCATAGACAATACCGCCTGGGGTAGCACCGCCCATGGTGGGATAACACCGCCAGAACGGGCGGTGTTACCCCAAAAGCCTGTTTGATGCAGAAGAGCGTGGATGACGTCATTACCGATCACGTCGTGTGCAATCCAGGGCGCGCAAACTTGACGTAAATGCCTATAAACCTCAGAGATATCGTCATATATCATGATTCAGTACTATTCTTTCCACTTCCGTGAATGTAAAATACCCCACTCTCAATACCACTACGCGCAAAGGCAGAGCACACCATAATTCAGACGAAAAATTCAATTAAATCAAAGCGCCCGGTGCCCTATGTTCTTCTGCGCCGCGGTTAAAGACGACCGTCAGCTCTTCACGCACAATGTCCAATATTCTCAATGTTGAGGCGGGTGGTGTTTGCCGAAGGACGGTGCTATCCCTCCTGCCCTTTCTAAAAAAAAAACGGAGCCTTACCAGCCATGCTAAAGGAAATGTCGTACACTTGGAGATATTGAAGCAGCACCAGATGTGATCAATAAGTGCAAAGGGCTGCTGCAGACAACATAATCTCTCTATTTAGTAAATATACCCCTCGATACGCCATTGTTTGATTGCGTCATGGAACGTTTGTATCATAACACGAACTTCTAGTTCATCAATCTCCCGAGACATGGCAATGTGAGCTAGAGGTGTTTGCTCAGCCAAACGTGCCCGTGTTTGGGTCTTTTCTCGTGGTGCTCTTTCATATTTGTTCGTGAGTTTAAGATGTTTGCTTGTACTCACATACCTGTTTATATCGCTATTATAAGTAACTCAGTTACAAGTCATATTTCTGTCAAGGTGATTACCGTAATATTTCCGAATTATTGAGAATAATGTATTAGTTCTTGTTTCATGCAGCGCAAAACGTAACCCGTGTTAGAATCTTGCATACCTTGCATGACCCTGATTGGGAGCCAGCTGACAGCCGCGATTTTTGGAAATTTTTGCTCACAAACGTCAGAAATGTGCGACTCAGCAATTATATTTTTATTGATCTGGAACGTCGTATGCCCTTTGAATGGCATGTTGTGAAGGACGTTATTATAGCGTCATGGATGCCTGGATAACCTCCAAATAATCTGTGCGAAATAGTCTGCACATCTTGGTTGGCATGTAGCTCGGAAACTCGAGGGTTTTTGGTCTTAAGAAGAGCATGGCTGTTAATTGCACCGAGTGATCTCCAAGATGGCTATTTCAGTTCAAAATCCCATGCAGATATGGAAAAGCCGCTTTACATCAAACACCATTGTTTTTCACGAGGGCGCTGTGCCCTATACCCATGGACAAAACAGAAAATTAGCGTAGATTGTGTAAGTTGGCCGGATGGCTATGCCCCCAAACTCCGTAACCGGATCCATTAATGAAACCGGATGGTTATCACCCCACAGACACAAAACCTCATATTTTTGTCGTTTAGGGGGATTGCACGACCATTGGATGTACGGATGATACAGATGGCATCCACCAACAAGCCTTTTGACTATGACATATGAACACGTGCGTAATGTGGCGTGCCTCCGTAGCAGAGCAGAAGCAGTGAATAACTCGATTCGTGTGGCAACAACTTTTGGGAAAAGGAGGGCGTCGATCTAAGCAGTTCGCCGAAAGAAAATCTCAGGTTCGGCCTCCACTGCCCGTCGTTCCACCAGGTGTCGCACCTGCGCCTGTCAGCCAGATGTCACTGGCGTCGCGCGGCTTGTTTTCCGGCCCGGTCTCCGGTTCGCCACCACGGAGGTGGCCAAGGCGTGACCCCGGAAGAGGGCGGCGGGAACAGCTAGCTGTCTATCGTTTGCCCTCGACCCTCTGTCCGTATCCACGCAATGCTGAAATAGCTCGATCGGTCTTACGGGCCGTTTCAACATAGAGCAGTATTGAGCCAAAAGCCTGGAGAAAACCATAAGAGACAGGAGGTTACGAAGATGCTGCTAGCAGAAACATGACATACATCGTTTCTTATCGTCTGAGGATCGGGTGTTATAAAGATTTCACAAAATTCGGGAACGTCAGGAAAAGTTAAACCCCCATTTGAATGCCCCTTTTATAGCATCAGCTGCCGCGCGTAGAAGGAAGGCAGCCGCACCAGACGAGCCAGGGAGACAAGAACAAGGCGATAAAGGCAGATAAGATGGTGGCCAATGACGCGGAGGAACGGTCAGCGCCGACGTGGAATCAAGTGATGTGGGGCTTAGAAAATGTCTCGCAGTCTGAAAATGACGAGCCTGAAAATGCCGGGAGAATGTGATGACTGACCGCTCCAATAAACCACGCATGATCCTCACCGCCGGCGCTGGGAGACGTGTGGCCGTCCTCCTGAGCCACAAGGTGAATGAACCGAGTAGTCTGCACGATGTGGTGGTGGAGAGGTGGGTGTCGATGGATTCGCAAGCTGGGGAGACGGTGTAGTATAGCGCGGTTACTAATGCGCGCATCTGGGTGCGCCTTTGCAGCCGGCTGCCGAAAGCAGGGGCCGAACGGCCGTGTCAGCCGCGATCAGTGGTCACCGGAACGGCAAGTTTCTGATATTGGTGAGCGCGCGCGCATATCACGCTATTTTAATAATATACAAATTTGAAACGCAAAATGTTTTTCATAAAAATAAAGTGAGCTAGACATGTTCAAAAAATGAAGGGTAGAAACGGTGTTTTTCGGCCCACGGCTTGTCCCCTTATCGCTTTTAGCAGTTTGTGCTCCTGTCCTCTCCCGCTCTCTCTGCCATGGCATATTTGTGCTAAGTGAACAGCCCTCATCTCCTTATGAATCAGTAAGATTATGATTTGGTGACCGCACACGTTTCCGGTATTGATGCTCTTCCGGCCAGATCTTATTTAAATTTAAGTTTGGCGGGGAAATATTTTAGTGATCGGTATAGTTATTCATATTGATTTGAATAAAGAAGTTTTGATGAGCATCAATCCAGTTCTCGACCTACGTTAGAGTTCTTCGTCTATTCCAAAAGTAACACAAATTCGTCTGCCACTCTGTTACGTGTGGAAGATCCACCAATCAGAAAGCGCCAAATAGCTTCGCGTTACTCTCTAGACGTTTCAATTACGGTGACGTGGTATTCAATGCGTTGGGGTACCGGGCCTGCGTTGTGCTTCTTGACGTGGTCCGGTCAGGTGTGGCATATTTCGGCCTGCCAACTTGAGGAAGCTTCTGGTGTGCGGTTATTGCTGTTCTAGTCCTAGTGCATACAAATAATTGTTTAATCTGTTGTACAACAACATAACCACATACCGTAAATATGCAGGGCTCGATCGTTCCGCTATGTATGTTCCTCCTATATCAAAGCACAGTGGTATCGTCTCTTCGAGAGGGTGACTGTGAAGGTATGTGGTTATTACTTTCTTAAAGTGCATGTCAAAAGTGTCCAGAGTCTATTTATCTGTAAGCCATTAGAAGAATCTGAATGTAACAGTTTTGGGCAGAATCTGTTATTTTTTAGGCAGCCTTTGCTAGCTTAATCCGCACCCAAAACATGCATGCTGTTAAGTTATGTCACTGGCAGCCAGGAAGTCAGTCTGCAAAAAATCCACTGTGTTGAATGCATGGAAGCTGGTGCCCTGCACCTTTCACTTGTGTGCATGAAACTCAGGCAGGATAAATTGTGTTGAATTTTCTCATTTTTACATGAGAAATGTTATGTGGGAGATTTTATGTCAGGAGTTACCTTTAAAATGTCATGTTTTTTTAAACACTGCTCTTCAGGGACTTGAATTGGGGGTGGGTATGCTTCAAACACCAAATGCCCTGATATATGTGCATGCCTTGAAGTCATTACTGTGATCTTGCTGCTATGAATGACATGTTGGAAATAGCATAACTTTTTCATGGTCTGGAAGCAAATCACTGGTAGCAATCACAGTCACTGTTAGCAAAAGCTGTTAAACACTAGTACAGGCTGCCCTTTTCAGAATTTTCCACCTTCAGATCATTACAAGTAGTCAGACTTAGGGGTTTTAATAATCTTTACATAAACACTGCACATGGAGGATCTTTAGAGCTGGAAACACTGTTCATTATAATAGAATAGTGGAAAAAGGTCATCTTGGCTTACAACCATAATATATAATTGTTCTTACAGTATTTAAGATGATTATAAAAAACATGTAAAATCAACTAGAAAATAATGTAAATGAGTTGTTCAACTGATGCAAGTGGTGGTTACAATGCTGACATCAGAATCAAGAGTGAGAATATTGTGAATGTTTAAACCTGAGGTAAAAGTTTAGAGCCACATCTTTTAAATCGTTTCTTGAGCCACTGGAAAATCACTGGATAGGTTACATGTAACCTACCTAATGCAACCAACCTAATGCAACTAACCTCATGCAATGTCATGTCACTGGGAAACCAAATGAATTGGTGACAAGGAATAATATGTAATATAAAGTTACATAAACAATGAAACAAAGTTAACCTAACCTATCTTACCTAACCTTATCTAATCACCTTGACCAATCTTGTAACCCTCCAACTCATCCCACTGGTATGTAAAATGTTCACAATTTGCTTTTTAGTCTCACCTAATACCCCATCAACCATTTGATTTTCATCATATTTCTACCAATTTAAGATGTCATTTTTGGTCACTGTGTCAACTAATCAACAAGTAGTATGCAAAAACCTCATATAAGAAAGCAAAAGCTAAAAGCTGGCCTTGATGGCCAGTGAGACATTGCAATAGCCTTTGGTGTGCTGGTATCATGTAGTCAGTGTTTGAACCTACTCTGTGGTGCTATTATCATAAGTGTTAAAGTGATGAATTGATATGACATTATTTTGCTGTTTTGTTATTATGAACAGTATTTTCTACTCTAAAGAAGACAATTCATGTGCAATATGTTGATGTAAAGATGGATAAACACATAAGTTTCACCTTATAAGCTGCTTCAAAACTACATTTGTGTATACTGCCTGGCCCCAGCAAGATCTTGCTGAGGCCTGTACCATCATGTTTCTGCAGCTGGCCTGTTACTAGTGATCAATGTTGCCATCAATGTTTAGGCAGATGGTTACAAAATCCTGGAATGCCACTGATCATGGCATTCTCTTGGAATTTGTCATGTTTATGTACTTTGTGTGCTTTACCATACCTAGGTACCCAGCAAATGCAGTCCTTTTGACATCTGGCTGTGTGATTTTCTGATATGATGTTAATGATGTTTTGAATATTTGTGCTCACATGCAGCCATCTTTCTTTTCAGTCTGCATTGGGGTCATCAACAAAATATACAAGGCTGTGCCCTCTGAAGATAGCTCATCTCAAGATAAGGTGCTAAAAGTTCTGGAAGATGTGTGTGCTGGTACCAGAGGGAAGGAGCATAAATTTGTAAGTTTATATTCATGTTGTTACTTTTTGTGTTCATCTTGCCCATACCTTTCAAGTCAATGGAAGAGCCTTAAAGTTAACTTCAAGGGAAGTGGTTGTGGGTCATGCTGTGGATGTCTCCAAGCATCCCAGATCCAGGATGCCTCCATGGATGTCCTGCATTTGCCATTTCGTGTCTTTTAGCATTGTGTCTGACCCACCTGGCTTCGCTGTCACACATGCATACACATGCATATGTTCACAATGCTAGGAGCAGCATAATTCATCAGAGGTGGGTTGCTGATGGCTTTGGGGGGTATTTTTCCATTAAGTGCCCATATGACTTAGTCTTCTGTGATTCCTCCAGCCCTCACAGTTTCATCTCAGACTTATATTTTCCCACACACTACCTGCTGCAGTATGTTCACCATACCAAAAGTATGTAATTGGCCTTGGTGTTAATGAAATGAACTGATAAGGACAGATGCAAAAATGGAATAAAGTAATAGTAAATTACCAGGATCATGATTTTGTCATCAATCTTTGATATGCTGTGATAAGTTTATAAATGAATAAGATGCTAATTCATAAATCAGTAAGATGTGGTGCAAAACAACAAAGTGAACTGAAATTCTGAACAGCACATTAACACTTCTGGTGCATGCCACCAATGATGAAACATGACAGGAGAATGAGGATTTTACTGATTTTGTTTTTGGCTACTAGAAGATTAAATAGATAACATGAGTGCAATGATGAACCATAAAGGTTCCTCTTGGTTGTGCTTTTCCTGGCCAATGTAACAGATGTGATTCTTGCATATAAGATACAAAAATGGCTCTTGTCAAATGTCTTGTCTTGTATATTTGGTATGTTTAGAACACTGAAAAGCTATTTTCTTTTCTTTGAAGTTTCCAACAATATTGACCATCATAGTTGTCATTTTGCACCCAATCCAAAAGCCAATAATTGTTTCCAAAAGTTGGAGCCCAAGCTTATGCACAGTCATGTGTTTATTTTTAGGAAAATTACACCTTGTGCACCCTTGCATGAGTCGCCAGTGACCTCAGATGTCACGTCACGCTCAGGGACCCCGGAGCGATCGGCGATCAGATGTACTGCCGCTTATGTACTATGCACATTATCACAAGTCACTGAGCAGCACAAGACGATTGCAGTCACGCTCAGACAGACAGCAAATCAGAGATAAGTGCAGCACATTATAGCATCAGCAGCTGAGCGCCCCAGCGACCCAGAGGAACACGAACGCCACACGCGATACGTTTGAAATCGCGCCCCTTCTCATGCGGACCGAAGCGGGCCGCCGCAGACTGTGCTCCGGCACATTCCAGCTGACATCCCGTCATGGGCCACCATACTGGCTATAGACGCCAGCGGAGACAACATCTTCTGTAGCTGAGTCATGAGGCGGGCCGACCGTGATGCTGTGTAATGCTGTTC
The DNA here is from genome assembly GCF_011947565.3 of Pollicipes pollicipes. Taxonomy (NCBI): domain Eukaryota; kingdom Metazoa; phylum Arthropoda; class Thecostraca; order Pollicipedomorpha; family Pollicipedidae; genus Pollicipes; species Pollicipes pollicipes. The sequence continues at coordinate 19,502,688 of NW_023596225.1, forward strand.
TTCGACTTACTGTGTCTAATCGTGAATCACGATCAGTTTTGCATTGCTTTTAATTATCATCTGGTGCATCCTACACATCACACGCACGCACGCACGCACGCACGCACGCACGCACGCACGCACGCACGCACGCACGCACGCACGCACGCACGCACGCACGCACGCACGCACGCACGCACGCACGCACGCACGCACCACCACACACACACACACACACACACACACACACACACACACACACACACACACACACACACACACACACACACACACACTTCAACAAAAACCAAACTGCATGCTGGTAAGTCGGTAACGGTAATCCACTAAGTCACCTGGTTATGAGCAGTGGAATGACTCCTTACTCTTGCCAGCTTGCTCGTGTGCCAATTACGATTGTTTTGTTTCCTGTTGCCAGTGCTACTACATTGGAGGCGTTGAAGATTCAGCCACTCGCACACTCAAGGATATCACTCAGCCAATGAGCTATTCCATGCCCGCTGAGAAGATCTGTGAGCGTCTGAAGAAAAAAGATCCTCAGATCTGTGAGCTGCGGTATGGTAAGTAATGAGTTTTTTACATCCAGTGTTCACTTTTGTACTGATTTTATTCGACTCACCAGCGAATCATCTTGTGATTGGGTTGGTGGCATGCGCGTTGTAAAAGTCGATAAACTTGATGCAAGACCTTATGCTACCATGTATTTCAGTGGTCACACTCGTTCAAGGCATTTCCTCCTTTCAGACAAGCAGATCGACCTGAAGAACGTGGACCTGAAGAAGCTGAAGGTGCGGGACCTGAAGAAAATCCTCTCCGACTGGGACGAGATCTGCGACGGCTGCCTCGAAAAGACCGACTTCATCAAGCGGATCGAGGAGCTCAAGCCCAAGTTCATCCGCGAAGAGCTATAGAGATCTGTTCTAGGCACTGTTTATTTATGTGGGTTTGCTCTGAGTTTGGACTGTGGGTCACGCGCTGGCAGCGGTGGCATGCGACCGATCCGAAGCCGCCAGCTGCTCCCGACGCAGGGGCACAACGCTGTTATGATTTGAGGCTGATGTATTTGTTACCGACGGAGCATGCGTTTGTTAGCACCGGGCGGTGGCCACGTGCTCCATTCCTGTAGACCTATTATTGTCAAGTTTCAGACGGGCGTTGAAATCGTCGAAGCCGTGTCAGAGTCCGGCCAGCCGCCATCCGGCGGCATGGCTCTCACTGCGAGTGAATAAATCCGACGTCACATTTTCTACTATTGTTTCTGGTCAGCGCTGTGCTGAACGCCGGCTGGGGTGCCGAAGGGCGGGTGAGAGTGACAGCGGCTGGGCTGCCGACGAGCGGATGAGGGTGGCGACGGCTGGGGTGCCGACGAGCAGGTGAGAGTGGCGACGGCTTCGGTGTTGAGCGCGTGAGAGCGACGGCGGCTGGGGTGCTGACGAGCGGATGTGACTGACGGCGGCTGGGGTGCTGACGACCCGACGGTTCCGGCGGCCTGCAGACCAGTGAGTGTCAAGGGCTCCCACTAGGGGCGCAGTGCCACTCGAGCCGCACAGTCCTGTCAAGGAAGCTCGATCTCGCCGATCACGAGGACATCGTGAGCGCGGGTTGTTGGGCCAGGACCTGGGTAGGCCGCTTCCGATCGCCATCTGGGCTGGCACATGCACTCTGCTCAGAGACCGCAGGACGGGGAAACATGCTCGGATTACGTTGGCAACTGCATGTGCAAGCGTGATCGGTGTGAGTGCGGTTTCTGTGTATGCTGGTTGATGGGTGTACTAGGCCGCTTCCACTCATGTAGCTCGTGCAGCGTCCGTAACAGATGTTTTATTGGCAGGTGATCCGCATCATACTTTTACAATCAGTGCGGCGTTGCGCAACATGGTACCATGCACGCATACTTGCTTTTGCGCCGGCGAGTGCGTAGTGCAGAAACGTAGCTCAGCAAGGAATTTTCTAAATGCTCTTGACACGCGCTCGGGTGGGGGGTCAAACCCACCCTCAAATGTTTTTTTTCCGGAATGGCTTCGAAGGGGTGCGGCGTGGTCGCGCTAGATTTGCATAACTCAAAAATTGAATAGGGGATCGTTTGGCATACAATTTAGATGTACCTTGTAAGGTCGTTGGCCTACAGCAGATCAAAGTCAGGCCATGGATTCAGCGAAGCCAATTTCAAGAAAATCGTTCAATCCGATGTAACAGCGGAATGTCTGACGAAGCCACACATTTCTGAGATACCTTTCTATGCAACCCAAGAATTGAATGAATAAATTCCATGGACGTGAGGTCAGGTATGAAGGTCAGCTAAAAGTCAAAACTAATCTGCTTTATGACTCTACGGCTTGCTGTACGGGGTAGTTTCTGGTGCTCATGTCGAACTGATTAATAACGAAACCTCATTATACCTCTTCGACAGACTTCTTGAAGGTTCTAATAGGTCACTGACCTAAAATGACACAGGACATCACTTTGTTTTTAGGAGCATGCTGCCTAGCATAATCTTTGTCAGTGATTGAAATGCCAAACTCAAAGCAGTCTTTTATGATTCTGGTCGTCATGACCTTCGAAAGTTCAAACGAGGTCACCGACCTTAAGTAAACATGTGACCTGCTTAGAACAGGTGTCTGGGTTCTGGGGGCACTTTGGACACCAACTTGGAGTTTGGCCCTGTTTGACCCTGGTTGACCCAAATATCATGACCTAGAAACCTCAAACTTTGACATAAGTGAGTTCAAGCACAGGCGAACACACCCCGTGAATTTGGTGTCTCTAGTTCCCGTAGTTTCTGAAACTGAAGGGGGTCAAATTGATACCCCACCCAAGCGAAGGGCATCCAGCTGACCACCCCTGGGGGGGGGGGGGGGGGGGGTTAATGCAGCTTGAGTCGTCACGCTGCGTGTCCGGAAGAGTTAAAAGGGAAGCGTGCGGACCTAGGCGAGGGGACCGTCAGCACCCAGACAGGGATCCGCAACATGGCGGCCTGTCAGTGGCCGCCGCATCTGAGGCACGATGGCGCGACGTCCCCGCCAGTCGGTCAGGTGGTGGCGTGGGCGTCACGTGACCAGTCAGAGCGAACGAAAACAAACCGCGGCAGAAAGTGGCGTACATCGCACGTGTGGCCTATGCGTAGACAACATGACACCACGCCCTGCCTGTTGTGAGGAAACTCGAAGTCCTTCAGTCGAGTTTCATAGCTTCCAGCTCGTTGTTGTCCACAGCCTCCTATGCCTGTCAATTTCTTCGTAGAAGAGACAGTAACTGCGTGTGGGAGTTGGTAGGGCGATTGCAAGAAGTGTACATGGTGACGGATGTTGCTGGCCTGGCATAGACATTTGCAAGTTCGCCCCCTTGCTCACTGCTGTTTTTACAGTCCAGCATCCAATGTTATTTACTGCTGTTGCAGGGCATCCTCCACATGACTGAGTACAAGGTACAGAGTGACAGTCCGGCCAGGCCGAGGTAGTGGCCGTCGGCGGGGTCTGTGTAGCGGTGGACCATGCCCCGGGCCAGTCTGTCAGCATGTAAGGCGAGTGGGGCCATGACTCACGTCTGAGTGAGGGGAACAATCACGGCTCGGGGCGGTGCGTCACGGCGGCGCCGGCCAGTCGCTCGCAGATCGTGTTGCGAGGATGGGCCTTGGAAGGAGTACGAGAGGTGCTGCTCGGGCGCGTGGGGTGGGAGTCTCCCTGTCGGCGTTGCGTGCGACAGTTCGCCGTTGTGTGTGGGGTGGTCCAGCCGCGATGTGACCCCGAATACAGTCCGGTCGGGTCTGGTCTGGTCTGGCCTGGTCGGTCGGCGGCGGCCGGTCGTCACGCGAGGCAAATATTCCCTCATGGAAAGGAACTGGAATGAACTTCCCAGGTCTTGTGAAACCAGGTGTGGGCCGTCGCTTTGGTAATGCCCGCAAGCCCCAGAGAATACACAGGCGCAAGCCACAGCAGTACACCCGCGACCGCCAATCACAAAGTGACGACCGCCATGCTCCATTTGATGTTGGCAAGATGGGCCCTTCGCGCGCGGAGCTTGGGCAGCTTGGGCATGACGAACGTCACAAGATACCTCCGAAACTAGCATCACCAACAGATTAGACACAAGAGACCACGGCGCCAAATGCATGCACTTCCGAACCGAGTTCTGATGATAGGTCCAGAAACAGACACTTTGGGTTCGGACTCATTTATCCCCCACTGACCGCCTCCAACACCCGCGGCATGGCAACGGCCCGGCCGCCACGTCCGCAACCACTGAGCACTCGGCAGTCTGACGCTGCTGACCACATATACGCGGCTAATCCTTTGGTTTATTTGTGCGACAATGCGCGTTCGTCGTTCGCAAGGCTCAGTAGTACTGCTACGAGGCTGCAGCTGGGTTAGTACGCGTAACTCTGTCATCTGTGACCAAAGGTTACAAGCGAGAGTTAGTCTCCCCCACACCAGGCGTCGCTGCCGTCAGGCTTCTCACCGCAGAAGTCGACCGAGCGACGCAGAAAACACCAAATTGGGCAACCAGCAAACACCACAGGCACTGATGGCGCCTACGCCGCAGTAGCAAGACAGTCACCTACGGCACACCTCAACCAGCCAGTCTCAACAACTTAACATTATGCTAGCATCCGGCTATAACTGCTGTCAGACAAGTACTACGGGAAACGCTACAATTTCTCGCTACTTCGCCAACGAAAACCCAAACTCACGGATAAAGATACACAATAAATAAGCGCCATGACAATGTCAGTCAGGTCCGAAGCCAGGCTGGAACAAGATGACTAGAGAAGACAGAACGCAATGTATCGCGCGTTGAGCGATCTACAAAGAGGCAGGAGACTGCGGGGGCGACGGACACTATCATTCGCTATCAGACCATAAGCCCTGAGGCGCGCTGAAACAAACACGCGCACCACAGTCGGATGCACGATTGCATATACTTTACTAACAATCACAGGTTCTCCTACCGCCCAGCACTGGCGTCGGCGCTTAGCGACACATTTGCACGAGCTCAGGTATATAAAAATAGGCTAATAAATGCTGATACTCGGGCGCGGGACGCCCGGTTCGCCCGATAAAGCGGGCTCGCGCCTAGCAGCTGCCGGCGGCCCCAGTCCAGGGTCGTGGACGGATTCCGTACTGTCCCGTGATTATTGTCCGAACTCAGATATGCGGACTGGCCGGTGCGTGCTGCCACTAACCGGGCAACACGCGCCCGCTCCCACTGACGGCCCGGCCCACCGCTGGCAGTGCGCGGTCCGCCGCGCCGACCGCCGCTCCCACTCGCCGGACTGCGGCACCACCCCGCCGGGCGCCGCGCGGCCGTCACACGAAGCGTGGCGCCGACCGGCGCGCCGCGTCAGGCGGGTCCCGAGAGGCCCGCGTGCAGCCGGCCGCTGCACCCGCCACCGGCGCCGAGAAACCGCCGCACCGCCGGTCGGCCATCAGCCGACCGCTCAGTTGGCCTCCGAGAAGCCGTCGTACAGTTTGGTGATGACCACCTCGCCGGTGGAGAGCGTCTGAACGGCGGCGTCGCGCGTCTCGGCCGGCAACGCGGCCGCCGTCTCGGCGCCCTGCGTGGCCGCCGACAGCACCTCCTCCAGCCGGTGGATGCGCTCCAGGCGGCCCAGCTTACCGTTGGACAGCACCTCGTCCACCATGGCCATCGACTGCGAGATGCTGGGCGAGGTGACGCAGCGCGGGGACAGCACGCCGCCTGCCGGGAGGGCGCGGGGTAAGACAGGCTTCGCCGCCGGGGGATGGCACGGCCGGGGAGAATGAACGGCGTGACGATGTGACGTAAAAGGGCTCGCCACATGTAAAATGGTGAACACAAAGGGCGCCGCATATTGGACAGGCCTCACTGTCATCGGTGCACCGATCCTCGGGAGCGGACAGGCCAGGTGGCATTTGTCGGACTGCATTGGTGACGTCACCACTGTCCGACCCGGGACACCGCCGGTGGCCAGCAGCAACACTGCCTGCATGTGGGCATCACTGCTGCTCCCATTGTCTAAAACACACGTCCAGCAGCTGAGGGATGGGACGGCGTTCTTGTGAACACGCTGGCGCGGGCCACCACACCATATCACGTGCACCAGCCGCCAACACTCAGCGCTAAACGCTAACACGCGTGGGGGCTTGGAGCCGTGGCGGCGCAGGCGCGCGGCCGGCCGGCCGACGAGCGGAGCGGGCGCGGGCAGCTGGAGGGCGCGCCGCGGCTCGCGTCGCCTCACCGGTGCTCTCGGCGGTGGATGAGTCGCCAGAGGTGCGGCCACCGCTCTCCACGCTATTATTGCTGGCCATGCTGCTCAGGCTCGGGTACTCGGAGTCGCCGTTCATCCAGGGCAGCGACGTCTCCGACTCCTCGGCCTGAGCCTCTCTGTCGACGCGGCAGGCCACCGCTCGGTGAGAACACACGGTCGGCGAGCATTCGCGGTCCAGCGCAATTCGCGGCGCCGCTACCGTGGATGGGCGCAGCTCGGAAACCTCTCCTGGCTTGCTGTCCGCCCCCCCCCCCCCTCTCTCCCTCTCCCTCTCCCCTCTCCCTCTCCCTCTCCCTCTCCCTCTCCCTCTCCCTCTCCTCTCCCTCTCCCTCTCCCTCTCCCTCTCTCTCTCTCTCTCTCTCTCCTCTCTCTCTCTCTCTCTCTCTCTCCTCTCTCTCTCCTCTCTCTCTCTCTCTCTCGTCTCTCTCTCTCTCTCCTCTCTCTCTCTCTCTCTCTCTCTCTCTCTCTCTCTCTCTCTTTCCCGTTTCTCACACCCTTGCCATCAAGGTTTGTAGAGTCAACAAAACACACAAAATGGCAAAAGAGGTGAAAACAAATCCCCTAGTTCAGCTATCACATACCACTATCAGCACATTTATTACGACCGTTCACTTCATCGGGGTTGAACAGAGCGATCCCACGGACAAGGATCTTCAGAGAAGCGAATTATATCGCCCAAACAAACAGCAAGATCGGCTGCGGTGATGACTCGTGCCCGACAAACAAATGTAAAAAAACGTTCGTTCCCTGGTAACGCCGTAATCCTCACCCATCCTCGCGCTTCTGCTGCAGCCTCTCCAGCTTCTTGGCCACCTTGTACGACTTCTCCAGCTTCTCCCGCTGCTCATCAGTCAGCTCCACGTATCTGACGAAGAGAGCGCACGGTTCTGAACAAGCCGCACGAGGCCGAGGGTGGCGCCGGCAACACAGGCCACGTCAGTGACCGGTTATCCATGGACATGACGTGTCGACGGGCGCGGCGGCACGTCCAGACGGTACCGCTGTCCGGGCACGACGACTGGCGTCCCGGCCCGTCTCAGGTACCAGTCCGGTCCGGGACGACCGTCCCACCAGAGCCGACCCCAGTGGTGCCCACCTCAGCAGACGGATCTCGCGGTTGCTCAACACAAGGTTCTTGCCGACGGCCGTCTTGTCCAGCTTCTCCTTGAGGTCGGTCACCTCCGTCTCCACCTTGCGCTGCTTCTTCTTCTGCTTGACGTCGTCCTGCCGGATGTACATGGTGACCTGCTCCTCGCACAGGTCGGCGAACAGCTCGCGCAGGCTGGGGTCGATGGCCCTGCGACGCCGGGACAGCCCGGTCAGCCCCGACACAGGCTCGCAGGCGAACACAGGCGGCAAGCAGGCGCCGCCGACCGCTGCTATATAGGTATCGGGGAAAGCTTTCCATAGGTCCACGACAGATTGCTGTTGCCTGGAGAAGCAGGCGGGCATGAGAAATAACACGCGAATGTTGCACTTTTCGCAATCGTCATTTCACATCCCAGCAACACGCTTTCTAGCAGCGTGCATGTCTGATCACCACAACCATCGGATTGCACAAGAAATAGTGAATTTCTTGCACGGAAGGTATGGGTGAGTGGACAGAAGGAGACAGGTCTTCAGCTGCTTCTTTTCAGCTGGGTAGAAGGCCGCAGAGTCATACTATGTGCCGTTGTTTTCAAGTGTTTTTTTTTTCTTAAACTCGCTCAACCTTGTTCACTCATGATAAGCACGGTTTGAAACGTCGAGAATTGACAACATGACTAATGTTTGCTCTATTATGCCGCTTAACCAGTACCTCCTGACCTACTGAAGGTCGGTGACTCACCATACGAACTCTAAATTCATAAAGTCATGGATAAAGTGAATGATAAGTGTTATCATAGAAGTAAACGACTTCAACATCCCCGCAGATTACTGTGAAGTAAACGACCCCAACGATCCCAGTAGATGACTGTGAAGTAAACGACCCCCGCGACCCCAGCAGATGACTGTGAAGCGCCGGAGGGCATCCGTCAGCGTTTACGCCAGGAGTGATCAGGGCAGGTTGAAGGAGATGACGTCAGGACCGGTCAAGGCGGATCACCATCGGATAGCAGAAATACCTGAAATATAACACCTTCGAGGGATGGGAGAACAGACCACTGGAGTTCGTGATGGACACATCACAGCGCATTCATTTCAGATAGTGTTCAAAAAAGTGTTTCACTGTGTTAATTTTTGGCGCTGAATTGTTTTTGTAAGTGTTAATTTACGTAAAAATCCGAAACATTCGAAATAACTATAACCAGCTTCTTCCACCTTAAGCCGACGCCTAATGTACGAAACAAAACTTTCTTTTAACACCCATGCCATCATAACATGCCTGGCACGTGCGAATAGTTCATGGATTATAATGTAGTACACCATGTACGTAAATGAATCTATACATATATGCACGTATATATATATATATATATATATATATATATATGTATATATATATATATATATATATATATATATATATATATGCCTGTTTGATTAAAAACGACCGCTGATTCTGCATTAGCCGGCTTCTTGATGCATCGTTGGAGGTTCCGGGCTTCCGACTTCACAGTATATCGAAGATAGCTCGCACAAAATCACTCATACATTCGTCAATGTAAATGGCACGTGTCATGTGTTTGGGGTTTTAAAAACGAAAGCTCCGCATCGCTATCTTAAGAACATGTTTTAGAACGGAGAGGACTACAAATCCTATCATTACTTGGATGCATATGAAATGCATCTGCGATGCAAACACCGTGAAGTTACATACCACTAATTACATGTACAGGAACTACCACCCACCGTATTAACTCAAGAGTTGTGCAAAAATTTGTCTGTTCACTTTAGTTTGTCGGATTTGCCAGGACTGCTCGAACGCGCACAGAAAAGACGTTGTCACTTATGATCGCACAAGGGAAACCTCAAAATTTATTGTGAGAAACAACCCTAACAAAGCCGAAAAGCTAAAATGTACCAATGTAGTGTATCAACCCAAATGTGATACCGAAATCTGCAAACGTCGTTCCATACACTACATTGGCGTAACCACAACGACACTCTCACGACGCCTGACAATGCACTTAGGCCACGGGGCACCTCTGGAATACGTACGACACGAACATGACAGGATATTAACACGAGAACTGACGGACAACACTGACGTTCTTCAGACAGAATACCGGAAGACGTCTTCAAATTCGGAAAAGCATATCAAACAATCTTTAATGCTAAGTCCAAGTCCAAAGCCGTGAACCTGAAACGATGCATCAAGCTTGCTAATGCGGGAATTAGCGATCATTTTCAATAAGACAAGCATATATATGCATATATATATATATATATATATATATATATATATATATATATATGTATATGTATGTATGTATGTATATATATATATATATATATATATATATATATATATATATATATATGTATATATATGTATATATATGTATATATATATATGTATATATATATATACACATATATACATGCATAAATACATATGTATACATGCATGTTTAAACATACAGTCACATATATTCAGATACATATCAGTAAATTAATGATTTCATATGCTCCCAGGCAGCACAAACGTGGCCGCGTCAGGGGCGCCGTAGCCCGGCAGCGCGCTGATCACAACGGTACGCGGCGCCGCTGCAGACCTGCCGTGTATATCTGGGCGCCGTAGCCCGGCAGCGCGCTGATTACAACGGCACGCGGCGCCGCTGCAGACCTGCCGTGTATATCTGGGCGCCGTAGCCCGGCAGCGCGCTGATTACAACGGCACGCGGCGCCGCTGCAGACCTGTCGTGTATATCTGGGCACCGTAGCCGGGGCGCGCTGATTACAACGGCACGCGGCGCCGCTGCAGACCTGTCGTTATATCTGGGCGCCGTAGCCGGCAGCGCGATGATTACAACGGCACGCGGCGCCCGCTGCAGACTGCCGTGTATATCTGGGCACCGTAGCCCGGCGGCAGCGCGCTGATTACAACGGCACGCGGCGCCGCTGCAGACCTGCCGTATATCTGGGCGCCGCAGCCCGGCAGCGCGCTGATTACAACGGCACGCGGCGCCGCTGCAGACCTGCGTGTATATCTGGGCGCCGGAGCCCGGCAGCGCGCTGATTACAACGGCACGCGGCGCCGCTGCAGACCTGCCGTGTATATCTGGGCGTAGCCCGGCAGCGCGCTGATTACAACGGCACGCGGCGCCGCTGCAGACCTGCCGTGTATATCTGGGCGCCGTAGCCCGGCAGCGCGCTGATTACAACGGCACGCGGCGCCGCTGCAGACCTGCCGTGTATATCTGGGCACCGTAGCCCGGCGGCGCGCTGATTACAACGGCACGCGGCGCCGCTGCAGACCTGCCGTGTATATCTGGGCACCGTAGCCCGGCAGCGCGCTGATTACAACGGCACGCGCGCGCCGCTGCAGACCTGCCGTGTATATCTGGGCACCGTAGCCCGGCAGCGCGCTGATTACAACGGCACGCGGCGCCGCTGCAGACCTGCCGTGTATATCTGGGCGCCGTAGCCCGGCAGCGCGCTGATTACAACGGCACGCGGCGCCGCTGCAGACCTGCCGTGTATATCTGGGCACCGTAGCCCGGCAGCGCGCTGATTACAACGGCACGCGGCGCCGCTGCAGACCTGCCGTGTATATCTGGGCGCCGTAGCCCGGCAGCGCGCTGATTACAACGGCACGCGGCGCCGCTGCAGACCTGCCGTGTATATCTGGGCACCGTAGCCCGGCAGCGCGCTGATTACAACGGCACGCGGCGCCGCTGCAGACCCGCCGTGTATATCTCCCCGGGGCGTGCGACCCGAGCGCCCCAAGTCTGATCGCCCCCATGTGCACACTCCACGTGCTGTTCGTGGCGTTCTCGTGACGTTTTGACGTGCAGCCAGACTGCGCTCGCAGCCATGAGAACAGGTGGCGCCGCCCCGGGCCATACTGTGCCGTCTCCTTATGCTATTTCCCCTCCGCCGAATGGTCCCCGCGGCATGACAACGACCCGCGCTCGGCGACCGAGCCGTGGACCCTGATGGTCGTTAGGGAGTGACGCTGGGTGAAGAACGTTTTCTAGTGCCTTCGAGAGGGTTCACCGCCGATCATGATGGCTTATCGCAAGGAAACGTTACGCATCATTCATTACGCAGCTCTACTACTGCGTGCTTTTCTGCAACGTATTTTTGTATGCATGGTTGTCATGGTCAGAAGTGATATCTCGTCTGGGGCGCTTTAAGTCTAGGTGATATCATCGTTACCCCAACACTTGGTAAGCCACATTTTTAGCTTGATTTTTAGCCTTAAAGCCTTCCCCTCCCACTTCCCTCCCCTTGATCACGGACAATAACCACAACCGCATCAAACCAGCCACCACTGCGGCACACAACCACCCAAACCACGGCGTCGTCCGTACCGGCTCATGACGTCGTAGATTTTCGGCACCAGCGCCATGACGTCGAAGGCGGCGTACACGATCATGTCGTCTGTGAGCGGCCGGCGCGCCCAGAACTTCTGGTCCCGCCGGTACACCTGGTGACAGAGCCGTTCGCCGCTCGGTGACGGGGGCAGGGGCTCACGCCTCACCGGCGGGCGACGGCACCGGCCGAGACGCGGCGACGGAGCCAGACTCGGCCCGCACCGACAGCGATCGCCACCGCCGACACGTTCACCCGCCGGTGAACGTGTCTGCTGACGGGACGTCCCGTCAGCAGACGGCTGATGATGGGACGTGCCGCTTCAGACGCTGGGCGAGGCAGGCATTCCATCAACCCCCACAGCAAACACGACGACACGCGGTAACGACCTCCAACTGTCCCCACCTCGGGAAGCGCACCGTCACCTGCCCCATGACGAGTGGGGCCCGCAGTAGTCCGGACCGGACTTCAGCGCCCACTCGAGGTCCCCGGCGCCGCTCGCGGACAGGCCGCCTGGCGGCCACGCCGCACGGCCCGGCGTCGGTCGGCCTGCTCGCGCTCACCTTCTTGATGTGCTCCTTTTGCGGGTTGACCGGCGCCTCGTACGTGCGACACAGCGTCACCAGTGACACGGACTTCACCTTGTACACCGGCTTGCCCGTCTCTTGCTGCTGCAGGATGGCGTGCGCCGCCTGCCAGCACAACACACACCCGTGTTACGGCATGCTCGCACCAGCGTGGCGGGCTTACAGCATCCTTGACAGACGTGGGGGAGGGGGGGGGGGGGAGGGCATCCAGTGCACATAGATCCCGAGACCACGGCACAACCCCCAAACGCAGTGTGGGGCAGCACGGCCCACACCGGCATAGCGGAATTAGATAGCTGCTATCAGACACGGACACTGCGGCTGACCGCGCTCAGCACGCAGCAGGAGTGGGGCTAACGCGCAGCTCAACAGGCACAGCGGAGTTACCGCCCAGCCCAACAGGCACAGCGAGTTACCGCCCAACCCACAGGCACAGCGGGGCTAACGCTCAGCCCACAGGCACAGCGGGGTTGCCGCTCAGTCCAACAGGCACAGCGGGGGCTCAGCCCAACAGGCACAATGGGGCTAACGCTCACCCCACTGAGCCTAAGAGGCACAGCGGGGTTACCGCTTAGCCCACAGACACAGTGGGTTTACCGCTCAGCCAGAAGGCACAGCGGGGGCTCAGCCCACCGATGACGGGGGATACTCCACAGAACGCACGGCGCGGCGGACCGGACTCAGGGTGGCCATCGAACGCCAGCCATGACGCCCGAATGGCGAAGCCCAGCCAGCCGCCGACCTCGCGCTGCACCCACAGCCACGGTGGCTTTTCGGTAACGCGGCCCCACAACATAGCCTCCTCTGGTCGCTTAAATCCGGCAATCTGGTTTTTCACATAGCTTTTACTTTCTTGAGCTTGTACACGCGCGCCTACGACTCATATCATACTGGATGCCCGCGGTCGAACGTAGGCTCCAACTAGGGTCACGTACTCTCCAGTTCACGCCTGGCCACAAGCACTCCAAGTCCCCCGCCCGGCCTTCTGTAGATCGATGGGCTTGCATGAGCTATTTCGGTAGAACGCTAATCCCAGTGACGTCAACAGTGACCCGCAAATTCCTACCGCGAGTCAGGACGGTTTATCAGTCAATCGTCACTTGATTGCCCCAATGAAGGCACATGGCTCGGGCGTGGGAGCTGTACCTGGAGAGCGTCACAGGCGGATCCCACCGCGCGGTGCGCACTCGCCGGCCGCCGCTGCGCTGGTCGTGACGCGCGTGACGGGCGAGCGGAACGGCGCGTGCCGCGCGGGATGTAGCGCGGCGTCAACACTCGCGTCCGGCTGGCCGGGGCGAGAGCTGCCGGGTCGAACCAGGCTTACAAAAGTGAGGCACGCAGCGGTCATCGTACGCGGATGCGAGCCGTTATCTGGACTTCGGCACTGCGCCGACCTCGATGGCCATTTTGCGTTGCGGGCGACTGGCCGGCAGTCGGATGACGGGAGAGGATATCGACCGAGAGAGAGAGGCGCTGAGGGGGGGGGGGAGTTTTCGCGATGGGGGGGGGGGGAAGACGTGCTCGCTTGTGACGCGATCGCACCTTGAGCGGCTTGACTGGTCCCGGGGGCTGACACCCTACGCGTCTATGGCACGTGGTCTATGTCCGTTCACAATGACTACGTTGTCACGAGAACAGCGCCAGTGAGGTGACCATACAGACAGGACGACCGGTCATCGTCGAGGAGAGGGGGCACTCCATTTCAGAGCTGTCATCGCCAATGGCACAGGGGTGACGTCATCAATCGTCAATGTCACGGGAGCGATGCCAGCAGCCGTCCCCTTCACCTGCACTAACAAGTAGAGGTTGGTTATGAACACCCCACCACGGGGTAAGGGTGACGTCATCCCAGCGTCACTTCGGCGGCGCAGACGGTGCTCGGGCGCCGCAGACCGTCCCCCGGACGGCCCCTGCTCCGCTCCGCAGGCCACACCTGGACGGCGCTCAGACAGGGGTCCTCCGGTCACACCTGGACGGCGCCCAGACAGGGGTCCTCCGGTCACACCTGGACGGCGCCCAGACAGAGGTCCTCCGGTCACACCTGGACGGCGCCCAGACAGAGCGCCGGCAACAGGTGCGCGTCGACGTCGTCGTCGTCGGCGTCGGCGGCCATGCGATCAATAGCTGGCAGCAGCAGCCGACGACGGCCGCGGCAGCCGCACACCAACCGGACCGCGGGCGCCGCCCGCACGAATGGCACAGCGGCGGCACAGCGGCGGCACAGCACGGCTGCGGACGGAGCGGCGCGCCCACCGCGGATCGAGCCGACAGCAGCCACCGCCCAGACAGTGCAAGCAGCACAGCAGACAGCGGCGGCGGCGGCGGGTGAGCGTCTCGCGGCGCCACAGAAGCAGTGACGCAGTGGGAGTGCCTCGGCGACCGAGCGCCAGTGTCGGCGAGGCCTCGGGTGGCTGACCGAGCGCCAGTGTTGGCGGGGCCTCGGGTGGATGGCCGAGCGTCAGTGTCGGCGGGGCCTCGGCGGCCAAGCGCCAGTGTCGGCGAGCGTCAGTGTCGGTCGCTGACGAGCGCCAGTGTCGGCGGGGCCTCGGTGACCGAGCGTCAGCTACCGGCGGAGCCTCGGTGACCGAGCGTCAGTGTCGGCCGGGCGGCGGCCGCGTGTCTGATGCCGCCTAACGGCCGATAGCGGGGTGCCGCCGGCGCGGTGACTGTGCGGCGGCACCACTAACGCCATGAGCGTGCAGCTGGAGGTCGAGTTCGAGCGGCGGCCGCCGGTGTTCGTGGCCGGCGAGACAGTGCACGGATGCCTGCACGTGGAGGTGGCGGTCAGCGAGGTGCGGCTACGTTCGCTGCACCTGCGCGTCGACGGCAGCGCCCACACCGAGCTCACCGAGAGCATGCCCGGCGTGACCGTGCTCCGCGACACCGAGGACGGCCGCCACGCCGACCGGCAGCGGCTCCTGTACGCCGACATCGCGCTGCTGGCGCGCGGCACCCACGCCATGGCGCGCGGCCGGCGCGCCTTTCCGTTCGCCTTCGTCATCGCGCCAACCACGCCGGGCACGCTGGCGCTGCCGCACGGCGAGGTTAAGTACGGCGTGCGCGCGTCGGCGGCGCTGGCCGAGCTGCTGGCGCGCGACGTCACGCGCTGGGCGTCGTTCGAAGTGCGGCCGCGCCAGGAGGTGGCCGCGCGCCCCGCGCTCCGCCAGCCCCGCATCGTGACTGGCGCCGTGGCCGAGCGCGACCTGCTCAACCGGGGCTACACGCTGCGGCTGGCGCAGCGCGGCGCCACGCCGGGCGACACGCTGCGGCTCGAGCTGCACGCGTCGGCGCCGCTGCTGGCGAGGATCAACGCCGAGTCCGGCCTACTGCAGCTGGTGCAGGTGCTGCACTACCGGCCGGCTGGCGCGCGGTTGGCCCAGTGCAGCGTGCTGGCGCGCGAGGTGGTGCCGGGCGCGCGCTTTCGCGGCTGGGAGCGCGTCGAGCTGACGGTGCCGGCCGGCACGCCGTGGTCGCTGCTGCCCGAGACGTGCGCCGTGCTGGGGCGCGTCTTCCACCTGCGCGTCAACACCAGCCTGATCCAGGCACGCATCCCGCTGGTCATTGGCACGCCGCCAGCTGGGCCGTGTCCGCTGCCGCCGCCGGCGCCGCCGCTGCGCCTGCCGCCGCGGCCGCGGCCGCGGCTCGAGGAGCCGCCGCCCACCTACGAGGAGGCCATGCGCCAGTTGACCGCGTGAGACGCCGGCGCCGAGCCCGCTCCCGCGCCGCCGGCGGCGCAGGTGCAGGCCAGGTCGCTGCCGCGCTGCCCGGTCACGGACTGACACCGGACCCCCACTGCCGCCGGTTCCACGGGGGCGGGGGGGGGGACGAAATCGCACACGGAGGCCCGCCAGACGCGGGCACCGCCCGGAGCAGCGCTCGGCACCACGCCAGCTGCAACTGATCGCCGCACCCCGGATTCTGCGCGCGCACGTCACGTGACTCGCTTCAACGCGCAACCGAACCTGCTGTGAACCGTGAGCAGCGATGGACAAAAGCTTTGTGAATTAGGCCATCTCTTACTTGTTAACAGGACGCAGCGTGGTGAGGGCTATTTAAGGGATGTCCTTGGCAGTGTTATCTTGTGATAACGCCGAAGGCGTCTTCCTTGACATTATCATGCCGAGACACGGTGAGATCACACGCAGCAGATGACAGCGTTCCGAGCGCAGAAAGTCAGGGATATGGAACACATGCCTTCGCTTTATGGGCAAACGACTCATCTTTTCCCAGCTGCTTGTTGCCTTCCGCGTGCCAATACGACGCAAGATTGCTACAATTTTCATCTCGTGCGAGTGTGCCCGTGTTCGGGGCCTTTGTCATTCCACGGCAGCATTTGGGAAAGGTGGCATATGCAACGTAAAGCCTTGATGAGTTGAGAGTGAATATATTTCGCTGTTCTGTGGGGAGCCCCTGGCACTAACCGCGACAACGCCGTAGCACTCACAATCATTTCTGTTTATTGGTAGTGTCCATAGCGACTTGTGGGATGCTGGGGTGCCCATATGCTGCTGTGTGACATGTCTACATTTCACGTGCGTCACTTGTCGCCGAACTCTGTACCTTTTCTCGTCAGAGCCGCTCATACCCGTTCTTATACATTACTCAATATATGTATGCTGATGACGTGTGCTTGTTGCAAGGGCGCGGAAACCGAGGGGAGGGGCAGTGGGGACAGCTCGCCCCCTCCCCAGTTTGAAAGCAAGGGGGCGCCCCCGAACTTGAACGTCCAGTGCATGGCCCCTTGTGGTATGTTAGGGTCGATTCTGAGTCGTGAAGGGATTACGTAGGCCTTCAAAAGTCCATTCTGACCTATCGAGGGCTATTTCGACCTATTTAGGATCCATCCTTACCAAAATACGGGACTTCTGACCATACAGAGGACCCAATTCTGACCTGAAGAAGGCCAACTATTAACTGTGGAGGGCTCATTTCGGCATGTAGAGACTCCCTGTGATCTGTAGATGGCCCATTATTGACTGGAGAGCCCATCGCGGCCTGTAGATGACCCACGCTGGTCTTAAGAGGGGTCATTCTGCCCAGCAGAGGGTTCAGTATGACTTGTAGATGATCCGTTATGAACTGTTGAGGGTTCAATACTGACTGTCGAGGGCCCTTGGCCCCATTCTGGCCTGTACATGGCTCATCCTGATATGTAGAAGGGCAATTCTGGCTCGTAGAGAGCCCATTTTTGACTGTAGTTCCCGTAAGTCTGGCCTGGAGAGGACCCGTTCTGGTTTGTAGAGGGGCCCATTATCGGCTGTAGAGGGCCCATTATCGGCTGTAGAGGCCTAATTTTGGCTTACAGAGGATTTATTCTGACCTGTGACCTGTCTATCACTGACTATAGATTTTTGCATTTTGGAGTTTGACCCCTCCCCCAACTTGAACATAGTTTCCGCGCCCCTGGCTTATTATAGTCAAGGTCAGCTACCCGTGGAAACCTCGTCTCTTCCGTGCAACGCTAAGATTCAGCCACACAGTACAATATGAGGGAAACTCGCATTCACCAGCTAAGCTCCCTCCCCCTCCCCTTCTCCCCACGCCAAAATACTCCACAGGGACTCCCCTCGCGGGGAAGAGGCATCACGAGCCTGTCACACTCAAAGGTCACCACATGATCACGGGCCACGGGCGACACCTACGAAGAGAGCGCGGCGCCGCCGTGACCGGCGCGGCGCCCCCGGCGTCTTGCCAGCGGCCGGCAGCGGAGCCTGCGGTGAGCGTGCCGAGTCGGCGGCACGAGCGGCGCGGCTCCGCGGGCTGGGGCCGCCGCTGCCGCCGCCGCCGCCGCGGTCAACCCGACCTCGATACTGCAGCAGCCGCCACTGGGCGGGCGGCCAGCGCCGGCCGTCGGCAGCGCCGCGGCTGCGCGGACGGTCAACAGTTTAGGGGCGCCGGGAGCCCGGCCGCAGCCAGGTGCAGATGCCACTCGCGGCCTTGGAGGAGGGTCATTACGCGGGCTAACCGGTTTGACGGCCGCTCCCCGCCTACACATGGACAGCATAACAAGCTGCATGTTCCACTGAAAGGCGGGATGGGCCACAGCTGTGTGACCGGGCGGACGGGCGCGCAGCAGCCGGCCGCCGCCGCGGTGGTGTCATGAGATCCGCGCCCAGGACAGGCGTCTGTCCCGCGCCCGGCCGCGTCGCGTTCCCACACACCCAGCTGGGCGCGCCGGGCCGGTCCGACCAGGGCCACGTGGCAGGCGCGGTGTGGTGGGCGGCGGCCGGGCGGCCGCTTCGCGCTGCAGCGGCGGCCCGGCCGCTCGGATGGCCTTGTGTCGGGGCGTGGGACGGGCCCGTCGCCAGCCGACGCCGCACTGTGCCGTCCGTCGTCAGGCCGCGGCCGAGCCGGCGCTCCGTCCGCCAGAGCATGCGGGGAACACGGAGAGGGCGGCAGCGACGGCAATCCACGGCCCGTCATGAGCCTGGGTCTCACAGCGGATCAAGACTGACACCAGCCCGGAGCTGACGAGCAGCGGCCGGCGTGGGCGGCCCGTGGTGACCCGAGCCTGCGCTGCCCCCTCTCCCGGGTACACGAGGGCCAGCCGGACCCAGCTGGCGTCCGGCGGCGGGCCTCACGTCACGGACCATGTAGGGCGGCCGGAGCTAGCCAGCCGTGTGTGGACGGACCGGCCCGGTCGCATTCCGACCGTGGACACGGCGGACCGCCGGCCGGTAGATCAATACGGCGTCAAAGCGACCGACACTGACCCGGCCACAACCGGAGCTGGGGCCGGCAACACCGCACCCCGCCGTCAGCCGCCCTGAGCACGACCAGCGTGGTGCTGTCCGCGCGCGGTCGGCGCTATCCGCTCGCCCCCTCCGCCCGCAGCGCTGAACTGGTTCAGGAGTGTCGAATCGGGCGTCCACGCCCCACCGAGTCGTCACACCCTGCGCTCTGCCGCAGTCGTGACACCGCGCGATCCCCGCAGTTGCAGCGCCGTCACAGCTGGCCGTTCACGGCTGCCCACCGAGCGCACGCGACGCCGGACACTGGCCTTGGTCGTCGTCCGGCCACACCAGTGGACCGTGCACCTCCAAGGCAACACCTGCGAGTGCACGTAATCGTGAACGTGCCGCCATCTTTGCTCGTGGATTTGGGTGCAACCACCGGCAGTCAAAGGCGTAGCGTTACACGGACGTGAGTGCGGGTTCCGCTGGCCTTAGCGTCCGCCCGGCTTGTGCGGCCGTGAACAGGAGTTGAGCTGGCTGCGGCCGCGGGTGCTCGTGAGCTCGTCGTGGTCGTGAATGTGGGCTCAGCCCGTGGCTGCCGCTGTCGTCTCAGCTTGATGCGGTGGTGAGCGCAGCCGCCGCGCTGGTCGCGGCCGCGGGTGGCGGCGCCACTGGCCGCCTGCCGTCCATGTCCGACGCTCTTCTGCCTAACGACCGGCACGCGCTGCTTTCTTCCACACAGACAAAGCTGAGGCGCGGATGCCATTGCCCCCAGCGCGTGACGGCTCGATGGTAGTGCTGACGAGGCTTCGCGCTTTACGGGGCGCCCAGATGTGCACGGCCTTGTGCCAGGCACACGTCTATTCGACTCCCCCGCGAGAAAGAAAACGATGGCGAAATGGTATATGTCATCAGCACACAAGGCGATGTCATGAAACCAAATCACAGAAGGCATGTCTCGTGTGATTCATCGTCCATTCAAACGGCTGAACGCCGCACAAGCCAGATGCTACAGCGATACTTCGGCCGCTCCCGTAAGCCAACCCCGCACCGGCCGCTCTCCCCGAGCAACGCCAGTGGGCCGGCCGGCTCCGGTCAACGAGCCGGCCTGGGTCAGGCGGGGCCAGCCCCCACAGCCTGCGAGAGCCCCAGAGGAGCGAGCCGGCCCGGGTCAGACGGGGCCAGCCCCCACAGCCAGCGAGAGCCCCAGAGGAGCGAACCGGCCCGGGTCAGGCGGGGCCAGCCCCCACAGCCTGCGAGAGCCCCAGAGGAGCGAGCCGGCCCGGGTCAGGCGCGCGACAGCTGTCACAATACCCACAGCCAGCCGCGGCCGCGCCCGCGCCGCCAGCGGCACAACACAACACTGAAAGTGGAACACGCGCTCTCACGGCCAGGGCGGCAGCGTCCAGAGATGAGGCATTTCAGATTCCGGCAGTGACTTGACGGATTTCGTTGTTCCATACTCGCCCACTAAGTGCTGATTCGCGATGCACTGAAGACAGGATTTCGCCTGCCAGGTGTCACTAACAAAACATGAATTATCCCCTAACCATGCGCTTGAGGCCACAAAACAGCCATGACCACGCGTAGTCACACCAGACTGAACGTACTGCTGCTACATACGCGTAGGAAAAGGCCCAAAAGCATGCTGCGACGGACAAAGCGCTCTCCGTTTCGTAACAGACGATTTCTGACGCCCGGCAAAACTTGGGAGCTCGCCCGGGAAATTGCATTCACATATCCGGCCTGGACGTGCCGCAGTTCTAGTCTCGGCAGTAACTCTCAAGCAACGACAGCCAGCAGCGTCATGGTCAGAGGCCCGCGGGTGCCATGGTCGGAGATCGGCCAGTCCCATTGTCAGAGGTCAGACGGTGCGTGCCATGGTTAGAAATCAGCTGGCGCCATGGTAAGAGGTCAGACTGTCAGCCGGTGTCATGGGCAGAGGCCAGCGGGTGCCATGGTCGGAGATCGGCCGGTTCCATTGTCAGAAGTCAGACGGTGCGTGCCATGGTCAGAAATCAGCTGGCGCCATGGTAAGAGGTCAGACTGTCGGCCGGTGTCATGGTCAGAAGCCAGTCGGTGCCATGGTCAGGGGTGAGACTGCCAGTCGGCGCCATAGTCAGAGTCGACGCCATGGTCTGAGGTAAGACAGCCAAACGGCGCCATGGTCAGAGGTCAGTCGCCGCCATGGTCAGAGGCCAACCAATGCCATTGTCAGAGGTCAGCCAGTCGACGCCTCGGTCAGAGGTCAGCTGACACCATGATCAGAGGCGTCCAGACACCCAGCCGGCGCTGGGGTCAGGGATCCCGAGCCGGCGATGCTCCGGACCGCCGCTGCGTCATCGCGGATCCCCGACGAACCTGCGGCGGCGGGAGCCGCTCTCGCCGCCGCCGCGCCGCCGCGTCCGCGGATGCACGCACGGCGCGGGGCCGGGTTAGACGGCGCTCGGTCAGTTTCTCCGCGCCGCGGGCCACGCCAAGCCGGCCGACCGGCCGCCGCTCTCACAGACGCCGACACGCCTCACCGCGTGGTGATGCCGTAACGCGCGGACTGCCCCGGAAACGGCACATAAAGGCTCACAATACGATTTGGAATAGGTTGTCAGGGGTAGCTTGGGAACGCTGCGGCAGGGCTATGCTGATATTCGCGCTTTAAGTCCCGCAGCAACGGCATAGCATCCTCACGAATGAGCATATGTTTCAATAGACAGCCTGTCCCCAGTCGGAACGCCCGGTAAAAGTGCGCCACACACCGAATGCTAAATGCCGCGCTAACGCCAGACGACGCAGACACCACTGCTGGCAACCATCGGCGACCAAACGGTTGAGTGCGCCCAGCTGCGGTCCCCTCCGCTGCTGAGGTTCCCGCTGCAGCCGACAGCCGGCGCCCATCAGGCGCCCTGCACTCCCTGGCGTCGCAGCCGCCGGTCGGAGCTGGCGCCGCACCGACCGGCCGGCGTCACGCACGCGGCCGCTCCCCTCCCAGCCGCGCGGCAGGTATCCGCCCCTTCCGGCCGACGGCGAGCCACGTGGGAACGGGGCAGGAGCGCGCCGCCGCCGGCCGCGGCGCCCCATCTGGCGCAGCGGGCCACGGCAGGCCGGATGGCCGAGCAGCGCCGGAAGGACTCGCACCGGGCCGCACGGCCGCGGCCGAGTGAAGCTGGCGGGTCTGGTGTCAGCGGGAACCGCCCGCCTACCAGCGCGCTCGGGGATCGTCCAGCATCCGTCGGTTAGCCCCGCAGCGCCGCCGGCTGCTCATCCGGCCCGTCGACCGCACTCGAGCAAGGCCCGCCTCGAGCCCCGACCCGGCTGCACGGCCGAGGCGGGGTTCACCATTCATTAATTCAGTGGCGGCGGCGCGGCCGGCGGCACGCCACCGCCGGATACGGTTCGGCGCGCCAGGCTCAGACCCGTGAGCGCACGCCGTCAGAGGACCGGCTGGGCGCGGCGGCTGTCGACGGCCGCCAGGGCAGCGGCAGCGGCCACGCACAGGGTCAATGTGCTCCCACTGGGAGCAATGGAGTGACGCTCCCTCTCGACGAATCTCCCCCTGCGGAGGAGCGCGTCCCCCCTCCCCCCCCCCCCCCCCGATGAGTCGCTGTCGACGCTGTGTTCGAAGACGTCACGCCACTCGCCTGGGCCTTCCACTGGCCGGCACACCGCCACGGTGCGACTTTTGGCATGGCTGGACGACTCGGGCGAAACTTTACGAGCGTCAGATCTGGTTCATCGCCGACGGAATCCATTCGCCGCTTATTTGGTTCATCGCCGACGGAATCCATTCGCCGCTTATTTGATTCATCGCCGACGGAATCCATTCGCCGCTTATTTGGTTCATCGCCGACGGAGTCCATTCGCCGCTTATTTGGTTCATCGCCGACGGAATCCATTCGCCGCTTATTTGGTTCATCGCCGACGGAATCCATTCGCCGCTTATTTGGTTCATTGCCGATAGAATCCATTCGCCGCTTATCTGGCTCGACTCTAGAAAAAGGCACGATAAAAATAATTTTCCTGCAGCCCATTTCAAGCGGCGTTTTACCAATGGAAGCGTTGTGTGTGGGCGTGCGCTCATTTAGACGGCCTTCAAGAATGTGCGAACAGATGCTCCGCGCCCTTTCCAAAAACTTCCCAAAAACTGTTCTCGGGGCTTCACCACAACGGAAACACAGGCCCGTCAAGGTAAACCAACGCATTCATAAGTGT
This sequence comes from Pollicipes pollicipes, assembly GCF_011947565.3. Lineage (NCBI taxonomy): Eukaryota > Metazoa > Arthropoda > Thecostraca > Pollicipedomorpha > Pollicipedidae > Pollicipes > Pollicipes pollicipes. The sequence goes on from NW_023596225.1 coordinate 19,525,856, forward strand.
ATGACAGAAATTTATCGGCAAAAAGAAGGTACCGGATGGGCAAGTAACTATGATGTACATGGATATGGACCATGAATTAAATGATATCCACTGTTGCATTCATATGGCTGAACTGAAAGCGTTCAGTTCATTTCGTGCCACATCGATGCAGAACAGTGATGCAAGTTACGTGCGCAAGATCCCGATTAATTGGAAAGGGGTTTCGGGCCTCCAACAGCCACGGTCAAACGATTAAACATCCGCATATCCGACCCGTTACTTCTCAACGGGTGGTTGCAGAATGACATGGTACGACGTGAGTTGGTGGTACGTACGCGTGATATTTGCTGAGTATCGTTTTTATCGCGTTTTCAGCAGTGAACTGCGGTACGATGGCCAGAACAGTCTTTCCAGCGGAGTGCTTCTTTCCCCGTCGAAGCCCATTGCCCCACACTCTGCTGGTGCCTGAGCTGCGCCTGCCGTCGCCACCCCGGCCGCCAGCCGCGTTACGTGACCCGTGACGGAGCGGCGGCCGCGTGATCGATAGTCGGAGCCGGGGATGGAGCGGCGGCGGCGGCGGCGGCGGCGGCCCGACCAGCCACGTCTGTCCCGGCGCCCGCCGCGTGACCGACTCCATCTGTCACCGGCCTCCGGAGCCGCACCAGCCGGCGTCGCCGCCGGTCACCGGCGGTCGCGGCCGACCTGCGCTCTGGTGGAGCGCGGCCTCAGGACGGCGGGCTATTCGTACTGCCGCGACTGCGGCGGCGGCAGCTCCAGAGCGCCGCCTCCTCGACCAAGGGCGACCGGCTCGCGCCCGCCGATGGGGGACACTGGTAGCTGAGCTCAGCTCGCGGCCGGGGCGGCCGGCGTCATCTGTCAGGGAGGCAACGCCCTGAGCAGCGCTGTTGTGATCACTGTTGGGGATGTCAGTAATTTTGCTAATGGACGAAGCGAATGCAGTAGTGAGCTCCTGAAGCGCAACGCCTTGAACGGCAGCGCGCATTTGCTAATACGGCCAGAGAGGCAGTCATTTAATCACTGCGGCCTTCCCAGCATGCCTACACAACGGAGAATTGTTGTTTATTGGAGTTTAGGGGCGCGCCGACTGCGGTGGTCATTTGGCGCCCATAATGAGACACAACGGAGGAGAGCGAACGGACAATTTATATACGTATTGAAAGCAGCCGACGTGGCGACAGCCCTTGCCACCAACTTGATGCCTCACGAATTACCCATTTTCAGGGCGTTAAACAACGCCTTATCTGAACTACAATGTCACCCTTCACTTGGTTGCATTGTGCAAGGCAACTGAGCGCCATTGTATGGTCACGCGTGACAAAGACATGAAATCACGCCGTCGTGCTGCGGTGCATTCTCGCTGTCCTTTGTCTCCGAGGTTCTCAGTCTGGAGCCCGCCCTCCACCCCCGGGTCAGGCCGTGGGAAACGCACGGCCCTCGCTTCCCGACGTCAGCTGCGACCCGAGCTCGTACCGCCGGGAGCGGCCGCACGGCGCCGGACCACACAACGGGCGCGGCGCCGACACGTGGCGCGCCGGGCGCGGCGGGCGTCCGGTATGGGGACGGCGGGCGGTATGGCAGAGCAGGCGCTGGCCCACGCCCCGGACGGCGGCGGTCAGTCGGCCCTCAGCACGCGGCCGTGTCGCGCTCGGCGCCGCCGGCCCGGCTCGGCCGCCGCGCCGGGTCGGCGGGCTTCACAGCGCAGTCGACACGCTCCCGAGCGCCGGCTCACGGGGCCAGCCACCCCGGCTGCCGGGCCGGCCGCCCCGCCGCCCTCAGCCCGCAGCACGGCCTCACAGCACGGAACGAGCCGGCAGCGGGGTGATGACACGCCTCAACCCGTGCCAAAGGTCGCCAAGGGCTGCAAGGATGTTCGCCCAGCCGGCACCACAGCAGCGGAAGCGAGCCCGGCTTTCCATCCCGCCGGGGCCGTCAGGTCATCATATTCCGGTTCAGAAGACGGGGCTCTGGGTGGAGCTGAAAATGTGCGCGTTAATTCAAGCATCTTTACCGTATTATACGCGGAAGTCCTGTTCTTCCTGCGCTCCTTAAAACCACGCAGTCAAACGGCCATTGTCCGTAACTAGGTTGGACTTCGATCGCAATGATTGACGTAATTGTCAAACTGAGCGACGAACCAGCCATCCAACTGGAATGTCGGGAGCTCCGTGTGTTTGAGGGCGGGAGGGGGAAGTTGAGCGTGCAGCCCCGCATGGGATACTGTTTCTTGTTTTGTTTTTAACAAAACATTATGTGTCTGGTTTGTAGTGTAATGAATAAAGTTAGAAACATGCAAACAATGCATGCCTTTGACTACATTTAAAGAAGTGCGCCAACTGCCCTCGCCACTGCCCTCCGGACTCCGGAGGTCAACGGCTGAGTCCACAATCGGGGCGTTGTGACGGTCGCAGGTCGACGAGCCGTGGCCGACGCAGGTCGACGGGCCAGTCCGAGCATCGCACCGCTCCCCTGTACAACATAGTTTGATCATGGCGACCGGCTGGGGCCGGTGCTGCCTCTCCCCGGCGACACCGGCTCTCAGCTCTGGGAAGGGACTGGTGTCGCGACCGATCGCTCATCGATGCCCCGCCGGTGCGCCCAGCCGAGTCTGAACGGGACCGCGGCACGAGCTGGCGCTCGTGCCGCGGTCCCCCGGCGCCCATACCCGGAGTCGTTCTCCAGGCCAGGCGGGAAGTCCGCACGTCAGGAATCATGCACGTCAAAGACGACATCCCATCGGTAATCTAATGGACAAGAGTCATCAATCGTCCAAAGCGTCATGGATAGCGTATCAGTCGGTCCAACGTCGCAATCTTAATTACGGTAATTTATGCAGATGCGTTTCACTCCACGTGCAAATTTTCTCACAGGATGAGACAAAAGCCAACTGTGCCATGGGTGATGCGTGTGAACTGATGGCGAGTATGTGATTTGTCGCGACCAAATCGACCTCTTCAGCCTGTTTGGATCCCACCTCACGGTGAAGGCAACACTGGATTGTCAGCGCCAAGCAGCCGCAGATAAAACTATACTAAAAACCGCTACGTAACACATCTTAGGTGGCTTGTCACCCAGCGGAACAAAAAGCCGGCCCGAACACCGTGCCACTTTTCGCACAGCAATCGCCGGCAAAACCACGACTCGAGCCACGATCAAACAAACCCCAGCAAAACAAGGTCGCCGCCGAACCGCGGCCGCGCGAGTCCTTGGTGAGGCCACAGTCGACGCGACCTGTTTACTCCAGCGTGTTTACTACGGCCTCCCGCGGGCCGGCCACGGAGCGCGGTCGGGCGCCACGTGCCACCACAGGTCGGTGTCTCGGCGACGGGCGGACAGCCGGCGGGCGCGGGTCAAGCGGGCGCAGCGGCAGTTGGGCGCGCCGGGCGCGCGCTCAGCCGCCGCAACCTGCCGGACGATGTCGTCGGGGAGCCCCATTCCGTCCGAGACACATTCGCGAGCCGGGGCCGCGCCCGAGTCACGCCCTGTGGCTGCCATGAGCGGCACTGGTGTCGCTCCCACTTCAGCGAGGTGCCCTCCGGACGAGCGGCGGCAGGCGTGCGTGACGTCTGCGCCTGAGGCCAGCGGCGTTCAAGCTGGGAGGACAACCGTTCGCGGCACCGGCGCCGGAGTGGAGTCGGCCCGGCCCGGCCGGCGCCGCGGCAGGGCGTCCCGGGCCGGCCGGACGTACCTCGCCCGCCGCACGGCCGGCTCCCCCGCCGGCGGAGAGCACCGGCTCTGAGTCAGCCGCTGACGAGCGGCGGACAGGAATAGAGGGCGGCGCGACGGGCCCGAGCGCTCCAGGCGAGCTCCTCTGTAAATATACGCGGCTCGAGGGCCGGGCAAGCCGAAAAGACGGCAGCCGGCAGGCGGAGCGAGCGATTGCTACCTGGTCTGCCGGCACAGAAGCTGGGTCTGCCGGTGCAGAAGCTGGGTCTGCCGGTGCAGAAGCTGGGTCGCCACACGAAACACCACCCCGCTAACAGACGGGGACGGCCCGCCGCAGCCGTAGGTGCGCGCCACACCCGCAGGCGGGGCGGCACCGGTGGGAGGCGCCACGCCGGCAACGCGCCGCGAAAGTCGCCGCCGGCCCGCCTGACATCGCAGCCGTGGGAATCCGCCGGCGGCCGCTACGAGTCGGGCCGGCACGCGGCACGGCCGGACACCGGAGATGTGGGGGGCAGTGACGCCGCGATGACGTCGGGCGCGCGGCACGGCCGGCCGGACACCGGAGACGCGGCGAGCAGTGACGCCGCGACGACGTCAGGCGCGAGGCACGGCCGGCCGGATACCGGAGATGCGGCGAGCAGTGACGCCGCGACGACGTCAGGCGCGCGGCACGGTCGGCCGGACACCGGAGACGCGGCGAGCAGTGACGCCGCGACGACGTCAGGCGCGAGGCACGGCCGGCCGGACACCGGAGGCGCGGCGAGCAGTGACGCCGCGACGTCAGGCGCGCGGCACGCGGAACAGGCGCACTCAGCGATAGCGGGGCGGCGGAGGCGGGTAGGCGATGGCAACTATGACGTGGTGACGGAATAGCGGAAACGGTCATGTCGGTCGTCGCGCAAACAGGAATGCTTCGTTATGCTCAGTATGCAAGGAGCAAATCACGTGATATTGCTGTAAGTGTCGTTCAGCACACTGCTAGCAATGGTCAGCGAAGTAGATAATAACGACTGGTATCCGTCTCTGGAAGCACCTACACATGAATGCTGGGTTAGCGTTCCTAGGCTACATCGAATGGCAGACTTGCTGCCGCATTGTCCCAGCAGGGAAAACGAAGGAAAAGCGCACGGCACTTGGAACCACTGGACGAGGCACACGGGGCCGACATGTCCGGAGAAATGGTGCCGAGCGTGGGCGAAAGTCGGCGCTGCAAGCTACTGACGAATCGGCCGGACAAGATAAGGCGGATCCCAACGAAGACAAAGCTTGAAATGCACCATCGGCTGATCGCCTTCATCGCAGTCATACCGTTCTCCTGTGGCTACCGGCTATGGCGTTAATGTCCATAGATATAGGCCGTACCGATGGCTCACTTGGTTAGACTTAGAACGCCTGCCTTCCGATTCAACCATCCGATTCAGCCATCCCTTTCAATAGCTTAAGGCGCTCACTTCTCGCCCCCATCTGGGGTGACCTGCGGCCGGTGGCAGCAACCGCGCCAAAGGTCAGGTGATGTCAGAGAATAGGGCGGACCGTGCAAGCATTGTGGCATGTTTTCACCGCAAAAGTCTGCCGCTGACCCGGATTTTCCAGATCGGATGATGGGATCAGCCTCCGGCAACAAGAACTGTTAAGCATAGGCGCTGATCCTAAAAATCCATCCAATGAAAAGTTTTGGACGGCATCTCAAACAACATAAAACCGGCAGATACACGATATTGTGGGCTTCACTGTTTGGACAAATGAAGCAATCCTTTCACAGTACACGAGGCAATTTTTCTCGTGACGTTCACCAACAGCAGGCTTTTGAAAGAACTTTTTTCAGGCGAACACCAATTGATGCACCAAATACACATTCACCTCTCAAAATTTAGTCACCAGTGCGCCTCGAGACGCACCATCCAAGGGCTTGAGCCCCGACCCAGGTTCCCTCCCTCGCAACCAGGCCGCATTCCGGCGGTTTGGCCCGGGACGTGACGACACACCATGGCTCGGCGGAGGCGAGAGCTTACCCCGGGTCACCACCAGGTCAGACCGGGGCTTGGTAGGGGCGTGGGCCTATCCCGGGTCACCACCACGGCAGACCGGGGCTTGGCATGGGCGTGGGCCTACCCCGGGTCACCACCACGGCAGACCGGGGCTCGGCAGGGGCGTGGGCCTACCCCGGGTCACCACCACGGCAGACCGGGGCTCGGCAGGGACGGGGGCCTACCCCGGGTCACCACCACGGCAGACCGGGGCTCGGCAGGGGCGTGGGCCTACCCCGGGTCACCACCACGGCAGACCGGGGCTCGGCAGGGACGGGGGCCTACCCCGGGTCACCACCACGGCAGACCGGGGCTCGGCAGGGGCGTGGGCCCGCCCCGGGTCACCACCACGGCAGACCGAGGCTCGGCACGGACGGGGGCCTACCCCGGGTCACCACCACGGCAGACCGGGGCTCGGCAGGGGCGTGGGCCTACCCCGGGTCACCACCACGGCAGACCGGAGCTCGGCAGGGGCGTGGGCCCGCCCCGGGTCACCACCACGGCAGACCGGGGCTCGGCACGGACGGGGGCCTACCCCGGGCCACCACCACGGCAGACCGAAGCTCGGCAGGGACGGGGGCCTACCCCGGGTCACCACCACGGCAGACCGGGGCTGGCCATGAGGAGCAGCACTGACCCACGTCACCACAGTGGAGCAAGCTCAATATGGGGGTGACCCGGGTCACCAAACGCCGGCCGGGTAATGAGTGACCTGGGAACTGACCTGCGTGTCGAACACGTTGCAGAGAGTGACCCCGAACTGGTGAAAGAGTGCGGCGCTGTCGTTGCGACAATCATGCACCACCTGGGGGTGACAGCCAGAAGACATCAGATGCCTACCATCATGATGTCCATGCTCAAAAGCCAATGAACACTCACTCAACCTTCAGGGTGGCCATTTGTGCTTGTGATGCTAACTGCACTTTGATGTTTATCTATATTTGTATTATAATTGATCTTCATTTGCTGTAGAGGTTATGATGCTGGCCAGCAAACACCACTGGAGCTAGGGAGTTATCAAACACATTAAAATGTCACTTGACTAGCATACTTTTGTTTGACTCTGAGAAGAGTTTGAGTTTGAGTCAACCCCTGAATAAACTTATTTTTCCTGAGTCAGGTTGGCATCAACTCCATTGGATTGGGCTTGTATATATATATATATATATATATATATATATATATATATATATATATATATATATATATATATATATATATATATATGTAGCAAAGTTCATTAAACCAATCATTGGTCAATTCTCCAAATGAAGTCCATAGGTAATATGACATACTCATAGTCTGACAGTGTGTCTGCAAACTAAATAAAACCTAAACATGAAGAGGACCTTACACTTCAAGCTCAGAATCCTTAAGCTTAGAAACACTATTTGCAGCCACTAGAACTGCCACCAGTGCTCAGAGCAGTCAGTGATATCCATCCAGTTCAGTTTATCCTTGATGCTCCATGTCATGTTGGATTTGATTGTGTCCATGCTGCATGGTAAGGCTTCTCACATTTCCACATACTTTGCCTCATTAAAAGGATGTAACATGCATGCAGGAAGACTTGAAAACCATTGCTAGTATTAGAATAGCTTGTATATTGTTCAGCCTGTTTTGTCAAACTGTAAGCAGAAACTCAATATATTTACAGCACTGCTTAGAACAAGTGCATGAGTGCTTTCATCATACCCCTTCTTTGATATCCAGATGGACCTACCTTAATGATGCTCTCCGACTGCAGAAGTTTCCCCAGTTCTCCTTCCCCCATCAGTTCCTGGTTGGCCAGAAGATCAAAGATGTACACTTGACCTGAACACAAGCACACTTGGAGCATGGTCATAGGACCACTAGGCCCCAGATTCACACCTTCTGCATCCACACCAATTGGGGAGCCTGCCTCTATCACACTTGCCACAATGCTCCTACACTCCTTGGTGTTCACTACAATCCTCACATTTTTCAAGTTCCGTTGGGCTATGCTTTGCTCGGACAGAGACCCTGACGTCTGAGAGTTGTATGCATTTCTTGTCTGCTCAGTGTTCTGTGCTATTGTCTTCATGAGGATGTTTCCCACTCTCTGCTTCAGTGTCTGCTGCTGAAAGTTGGTTGGTGGGCAGGTTTGCAGAGATGCAGGTGGACTTTGGGGACTCTGGGCTGGTTCTTGACTTTGACAGGACTTTGATATCTGCTTTTCCTTGAGAGGCACTAGGGTGACAAGATTTGAGTGAACTGAAAACTTGTTTGAGTACATCTTGATGAAGGTGGAGAGGTCTTGGGGTGTCTTGAAAAGCTTTGACCACTTCTCATATCCAAAGTATGATGACACATTGCTGAACAGCTGATCAATGATGGTGGGGCCATTCACAGACAAGCATGTCTGAAGAAACTCGAGAAGGTCCCTGGTGAGTTCTTCATCTACCTTGGGCTGCTCCACTTCAATGTATGGGTGCCTCTCCTTGTCCTCATCTTCTGTCAGCATCACTACTTCATCTTTAACAATGAAGACATCAGGAAACCTCTCTAGAAAGTCATGGAATTCCTTCACATGTTGTCCTGATATGTGGCGAACTTCAGGGGGAGCCTGAGATCGGTGACCAAGCAAAGACTTGATTGGAACTTCTGTGCCTGGTCCATACTGCCTCAGCTTGTTGCTAAAGTAGTCTGATGCCTCTTGTGCATAATCCCGAGTTCCACGCCCACTGTTGTCGCTTGCTGATGGCCCAGCAGAGAAGTCCGTCACATTGACACTATCACCTTCGATGGTGAAGATAGATGGGTACTGGCTGAGGAACTTGTGGAGTCCAGATTGAGATCCCCCAGCAATCTGTCTCATCTCCTTAGTGAATCCCTTGGTTCCGAACTGGCAGCTGAGGTCATGGAGAGTCCTGGGCTGACCCTTCTCGATGAGACGATCCAGGAAGAAGAGAAGAGTAGTATTCCGGACGTAGTCATAGTCCTGACCGTTCATTCTTGCATCACACCCCACCCTCACTTGTTACACTTTGGCACACTGGTCGGAAGAAAAGGAAAGAGAAGAGAGCCCGCTACTCTACTAAACGTCGTGTCTGCGGCACGACATGTTGCATTCTTGATGGGTTCGAGATTTCGACGATAGATGGCAATGAGCGTCAGAGATCGCGCTGATCTTAACACATGGTCAAAAGATTTGTACGATATTTCTCATTCACGTAGAAGTAGAAAGTTACAGTGCATTTTGAAATCACTCGATTGCTTTTATGGCTATTTTTGTCTTGAAAGTGTGTAATGGCTGACTGAAATAGTTCTTCAAAAACATTTGCATCACTATGGACCGTGCCAGAGACTGTATTAAACAGCTGACGTGGGAAACCAGGGCTGGGTGCGTTTGGCGCTGTAGAGACAATTATCAAGCTATATTGTCCAGCGTTTATTGGTGCGGCGTTTCGGTGGTTTGGTGCTGATTGGTAGCAAATTTACCGCATTTTTCTGTGCGCTGAATTGTTCTGTACGGAGGGGGTGCGGTTGCATAGGTGCTGAGCTACATAGTGATTTTACAGGCCCGTCATAAGGTAAGCATTTGTCTCTGAATGTGGGTGATTTTGACCCGTCTTACCCCGCTTGCATTGCAGCCGGACTTTCTGATGGGGATTGGGGCGTGGACAACCATTCAAATGCTTGGGCTCAGTAATAGACGATACCTTGTGATGCTGTCTAATGCTAATCATGCCTGATAAAGCAGTGGCATCACAGCAATTTCACAGCACACATCGTAAATCAGGACACTAAAGTAGGTGCATGGAAGCCACCAATTGCAGCACTTAGGGTCAATTTTGAAAGCAATTATAATGGGATAAAGCAAAATTCATGCAGAAGGCTTACAACAAATGCTTCAATAAAAACACTACAATAGATAATGGTACAGCTACAATGACAACAATTAAGGACAGACATCAAATGCAACAATACAATAAGAAACATGCTCTCTATGCTTATTTTCAAATTCCTTTTTTCAGTTAAGATTTCAAATTATTCACTTCTGCAGTGTTATTTTCTTAAATAAAACCCAATAATTATCAGAATTTTCACATCTTGTAGTAGGGGAGTGCTTTAACATTTGGCCACCTACATGGTGAGGATGTCAGTATTTTGTCATGTTGCTGCAACCCCAGCTTTTTCACTGTTTCCCCTTGCCTTGCTCAGAATTGATGAACCAGCACTGAGCTAGGTGGTGGCCTGTCCATCATTCCTGCACACCCCACTGAATGTACTTTAGAACACTACCAGGCCCACGCATGCCCCCTTTACAGCCTCAAGGCATATGAATTATTGTGTGGAAGTACCTTTATGCCTGGAGTTTCTTGCGGTGACTCCCATCAGTGACAGGCAGCATGAATTTGTTAGGCTAATTAAGAAAGCAGAGGTACATGCTAAACCACACTTAGCAGCTTCCCACATGAAAAGCTAGTCTTAAAGTGCAGACTAAAGGGCTGATGGGAGAGTTCCACTGGATCTTAGTATTCCTTGGTATCAAAAATAGAAGACAGTTTTCAGGGGCATATGCAGATTTTAATTTTAGGGACAGGACCCTGCGATGTCTAACTAAAGATTCATGCTGCATGTAGACAAATTGTACGTCATGGCACAGTGCTAAAGCACCTGTTTTTTATGTGCTTATTTTTACACTTGCCATGATTTTTGTATTATTTACATATATGCAAATTTATATTGATTTATGAGAAAATGCAGGCCTGGTCTTGAAACAATTGTCACTCATTTCTACCATTTGCTGAGACTGCCCTGTATCATTGCCAGGACCCATACATGTTGATAAGCTGGGCTTCTTGTGATCACTTGGAACTCCTGACAGCAGTTGTGAATCACTTCAGGAGCTCTATTCATTAATCTGCCTGGGCATTCTAGACTGCTTGGGCCTGCCATGTTAAGTTTTTCTGTTTGCTGAGAGGATACTCACTGTCTGGGGGTTTTGCTGATTCAGAGAGATCTGCACACTTGCCAGGGGCCCCACATGTTAACCTACCTGGTCATTCCCAGTCCTTCAGACAACCACCACATGGGTCTTGAGTTCCTCTCTGTTGCTTGGAGGAGCCAGCACTGTTGATCCTGTGCAATTTTACATCAATTCTTGGTTAGCAACACAGTTGCACTCAGAAGAAGCTAGTTGCGCATGAGCTTATGTCAACATCAGGTAGACATAGTTTGACCAATGCCACATCAGACAGCTTTAAAGTACATAAGTGAGGGTGTGTAAATGGTCTACTCAGCCAGAGCATTTCAGTTGTTGTTGGCCCGGACAACATGGCTTCATCAGATGGTTGAAGTCGACCTCTGGTTTGGCAACCCACCGTGAATGAATGCTTTTGTCCGTCAAAGGCTGGTTTAGGAACAAGACTGTGTTGTCCAGTTATTTGCATCCAGCCAGGTTGTTGTAGAACTGGGTCATGTGCTTCCCTGTTGTTGGTATTGAAGTGATGGCAGCCAAAGGATCCTCTGCCTCTATACAGCACATGGCCAAGCTCCTGTGCCAGTTGGTTGCCTATTGCTGCACCATTTCAATCCACCTCTGGTCTTGCTCATAGAATGGCTACCATGTGACTACCATGCTCCAGAACCATGATGTGAAGTGATAGAACATGACAGGAACGCATGTGGGGAGGGAGATTGGTGTGGCCCAGTTGCCAGAACAATCATCCTTGTTGGCAAAATGAAAACACCATTGAAGCCTGAATGGAAGTGGGTCTCACCACTGAAAAAACGTGTCCTACCACAATTTACCTGCAGATGGGACAATCCTATGAACAAGTGGTTGTGTTTTGAATATCTGCGCTGGAATGTGTGTTGTGCTGATATGAGAATTACATGTGCAGTATGTCACAGTGATGCTTGGTACTGATCCCTGGACATTGTCCTAAACACTGCAGTGAAGAAGGGATTTCATTTAGAAAGCGTTTGGCCACCACAGCATGTGATGCCCCCCCCCCCCCCCTCCACATCTTCAAGTTGTCAGCATGACTTCCCTGTTCGCGCATTTTGTGCTGACCTTGTTCTTGATGTCACCAGTATGACGATGCTGATGCGCTGGGTGTTTATGGCGGCCGTGATCTTCGGCCCATGGATGGCCATCTTCACAAACCGATACCAGTCGCCTTGGCTGGACCAGAACCGACAGATGCTGCTGTTCTACCCCTTTGTCCTGATCGCCGCGTTTGGGGTGAGACTTATATATGTATATGACATTGCCTGCCTGGAATATGCAGTTTGAGAAAGAAATGTGTCATACAGGTTTTTTGGTTGGCTATGTTACAGACAGTAGTCTTTTAAGGATGGCAATCACCTCTGGATGTTTTCACCAACACCTTCCACAAGCACTGTGCAGTACCAGTTGTTTCTGTGAGCAATGCAGTAGTGATTTGTGGGGCACCTAAAAGGCAAGCAGCCATATGAGTGTTATAGTAGTTAATATCTATAAAAAATTATCAAAGAGATTAACAGACCCACCACAGTTAAAAGTATAATCATTGCAGTCCTCGTGGTGGCTAGTAGCTAGCTGGAAGACATATGTTAAATATTCCAGCCTGTCAGCCACAGTGTGTCCTTTTTAATCTTTGGATTAGTTGATGAAGCTTGGGTTTATATACACTAAAACATTAGTCTGTGTCCTGTCCTCTCAACCATCTGACTCGTGCTGCTTTTGATTTTAAGGGAGTGTTCCACCTTTTTTGTACTCTTGTGCCTTTGTACTCACTGCTTTCATACCAGTGACCCGGATTCAGTTGTCATGTAGTCCATATTCTCTGGTCTCAGTCCACATATAGCAAGCAACTTGCAATGTGACATTTCTCATCATGTGGCAGGATTTGAGTGCATTTATATTTTTCCAGAAAAAGTATTTTGGCGAAATGAACCAATTGTAGTATCGTGTCCTTTGTTTTTAGGTCTGAAACCTGTCAACAGTGTTGTTAGCAAATTTATGCTTAATACATACAAGCATGCCATTCCCTCGGTTATGCTGGTCGGCGTGATGAATTCCGAACCTTGTACTGCTCAGACGATGCTACCACTTTTTTGGATGGTGCTTAATAAGCATTTTTCAACTGATAATGTAAACCTCATATCTAGTACCACGAAATATGGTACTAGATTTTAGATACTAGATTTGTGCGGTTGAGACATTAAGGGATATAATCGGTCGCTGTTCAGCCTCGTTCGTGTCAAGCTCTTAACGACTTTTCTTTTCCCAGGTGTATTCTATTGTCGTGATAGCCTGGCGGGTGTACAATTTCAACGACTGCGAAGAGGCCGCCCTGGAGATTCAAAAGGTAAAAGGTCTCATTTGGAGAGCAAGTAAAATGAAAACCAGCTCGTAAGATATGACCTTACACCACTCTATGCTGCATTTACTAACATTTAGACCTAGTTTCTCTACTTACCACTGTACTGGCATTAAACTGCATGCTGTAGCTGCAGCCTATGCGGAATCCGAGCCGTGTACCGGTTAGCGTGAATAGTTGAGCATGTGTGGCAGATCCGATCGGCAAATGCGATTGGATGCTGTCATCGGACGATACACTAGCAATAACAAACCCAATAAATCAAAACATACTGGCGCCCTTACCTGCTACGGATTTTAAAAAGAAGATTCCGCGAAACCGAGATCTGTTTCAGGGTGAATTTATGTGAGCAGGCACTGCCGCGTGATCTTCATGCATACGCCTTAAAGGGAAACACCCCACCTTTTATGCATTTTTCATTTATTGTTTCATCAGACGCATGCAATTTGATCAGTAACACCAGTTTTTGCGAAATCCTCTGATTAGCGCAGAATTTTGATTTGAAGTGGCCGGCCCTGCGGGAGAAATATAATGTGGTCTCCTGCTCGCCGCTATAAGAGTAATACATTTAATTTCCCTTGCTTTTTTGGACGAGTGTGTTCTGCAATATTTGTAATACACTAGTGTGTCAAAATGTTTGTGTGATAAACGCTATGGAAAGCTTGAAACACGCTTAGGCAAAAAGATAAGCGAACAAGGATCTATTATCCCGCGAATTCAACGAAACTTCAGTTATGGCTTCGTGTTCTCCCCTATCGTGGTTAACAGAGTGGCTCTTCTTGAGGCGCAATGTGGCTTTGAGAATGGAGGATCACATGATCCATGTGACGCACTGGCTCAAACTTTAGCCAACGAGTTTCTCGGCAACAAACCTGTGCCCGCTGAGCTCATTACAAACGTCCTCTTATTTGCGCCAGTAGGGATGCGCAGGGTGGTTCTCATGACGACGGTGGTCGGGAATGCGAGGAGGAAGCGTAGTGCTGTTACGAAGTGCTGACAGGATAATGTGGACCCAAGGATGGTTACAATTGATACCATGATTACGTCTTGACGGTGGTGCAGTTTCACCACCCAGTGTTGTTATTTGGCATAACTGGTCCAGAGGTTTCACAAGAGTATGTTCTTTGAAATTTGCCCCAAAGGTCTACGGCCTAGGGCCTGACACTGCCTTTAAGATAGATGCGTCCACCGATTGCAAACACCGTGTTTCTTTTGCAGTAAGTTGTTCTGGTCGCCGATGTTAGGTTACCACACGCCAGGCAGCCTTGCGCGCCTCCATACAGTCTGTGATCCCTGGTCCAGCGGCACCTGTTCATGTAGTCGTGCTGGGAATATGAGGCGCCACCTGACAGCAAACCCGATTAAGACCAGATGTCCGAAAAACATGCGCGAAAGGCGTTCCGAAACGATTTGAACGTGGAAGCAACCCCGAAGATCGCCGTGGCATCTGTCCGTCTATAACTGCCCTATAAGCTCCTGTAGCTGAAAGTTGCGATGCCGCAACGAATGGCCTCTCTGGTAGATAGCCCACGGGCCGGGATCACTGCCAGCGAGTGGACCATCACGACAACTGCGGTCTGCTTTCAGCCCGGTCCGGCGACTCCCGCAGCCGGGCCAGGGCTGGGTGACGCGACGACCCGAGTGCCCGCCGAACGGGCCGCGGCGAGGCGCCGCAAGAAGGGGCCGCCGGACGCGGTGGCTGAGGTTCGGGAGCCGGGCGGCGCGCGGCGCCAGCAACAGGAGCCGCCGGACCCGATGGCTGTGGTGGCGCCGCCGGCCGCCGCGGGGCGCCACCAGCCGCTGCTGCCGGCCGCCGCCGGGGACGCGGCGCCGGCCGACCTGGAGGTGACCGACCCGGAGTTGTACCGACGCCGCGCTGACGCGCTCCTGCAGGAGATCAGCCTGCCCTCGGAGGCGGCTCGTGCGGAGCTGTTTCGGCGCACGCGCCACGACCGGCAGGCGTGGTTCGAGGCGCGGCGCGGTCGCGTCACGGCCAGCGTCTTCAAGCGGATCGCCGGCATGCGCGCCAGCACGTCCTGTCGCAGCGTCGTCGAGACCCTGCTGTACGGCGCCGGCCGGGAGCTCGACACGCCGGCCCTGCGCTACGGCCGCCGGCACGAGGAGAAGGCTATCAGCGCGTACGAGCGCGAGATGGGCTGCACGGTTCAGCGGCCGGTGGGCCTGGTGGTGCACCCCCAGCACGGCTTCGTGGCCGCCACGCCTGATGGTATCATCAGCAATGAGCACATTCTGGAGGTGAAGTGCCCGTACCGGGTCGCGGATGCGCGGCTGGAGGCGCTGGTACAGGACGGCAAGGATTTCTTCCTGGACGAGGAGATGAAGCTGAAGAAGAATCACGCGTACTTCGCTCAGGTGCAGTGCCAGCTGGCCTGCACGGGCGCCCGCATGTGCGACTTCTTTGTGTGGACGCCCCGAGAAACGGTCTGCGATCGGATCACGTTCGAGCCGGAGTTCTGGAACTGGCGTTTGGAGCGCGTGCGCGAGTTCTACATGCAGTGTGTGCTGCCCGAGCTGGTCGACCCGAGGAAGATCCGTGGCCTGCCCTTCAGAGAGCGCACGTGCTTCACCGCTCTGCAGAAGTAGTCGGACACCTGGAGGAGACAGTCTGCCGTTCAGTGCCGGGTATCACTTATAGAAAGTGAGGGGACCCACTCATAGAGTTTAGGTCACCGCGTGACCATAAGATGGCTGTGGGTGATATTTCTACGCAGCAGGTACTGCATGGGATGTTCATATGCGCGTTGTAGACATCAGCTTTTCAGCATTTTGCACGACATTTAGAAGCTGCTGTGCCTGGAGTCGTTCAATGACGTAACCGGGAACTCGCCCTGGTGATGTCAAAGCGGATCACAGCGGTCTATCCCAGCCAGTTTTGAAACAATCACAGCGTGATTGGGAAACTTTCGAATCCCAAACGGAAAGCCAGATCTCTTTTCGGGGTGTAGAAGGCGTTCAAACGATTCCATCGCGACGTGGCAAATCGTATTTTGCCACATCGTGGTGTGGTCGTGTGTCAATACACTACCCGACGTAGTTCAGTCATGGGTGGAGGACGGTGATGTACGCTCACGTTAAGTCATCATGTGAGCTATGGCCGTGAGTTGCACCGGCATTTTTCTCGAGCGGAGAGGGTCGGAGGATTTATGGTGTTGAAGTCGCGTTTGGGATTTCAGGCTGTGTACAATGCCGTAAAGGGCGTTAGATGGCTGTGTGATTTAGGATGCTAAAGTCGAGTTTGGGAGTACAAAGCATCAGCTATGCCGTGAGCTGATGTTAAATGTTTTATGGTGTTTTTTTTTTTAAATCTGCATTGCGATGGCCTTTTGGTCTTATGCCACTTGTCTTGTAATTTGATACAAGGACAATATTTCGAAGGAAAAACAGCCAATCTCAACTTGTGTTTTGTGTCGAAATCCAGTCTTGCCAATTTTCCATAGAGATTGAAAACATGCATCGCCGTCTGCATATTTTGGTCTCATATATTAAGATGAAACTATGTGCACACTGAGACAAAACAGTATCTGCATATTAAGATAAACAGTTTATGTACAAAGTGCAACACCACCTTCGGCAAGCCATTCGTTTCAGTCGGAATGATTAGCATGGTAGTGATGGTAGCAATCATACCCTAAACAAAGTTTCCTTACCGCTTTGGGCGGTGAGCGTGATGAGCGCATGCCCTGGCCGCGGTGTGGCCATTTTAAACAGACAGCGGCCGTCTTCGGGATCGGGGCCGAACATGTGTTTCGAAGTTTTCCCTTGGTTTTGTGCGCACCAAAGTGTTATTGTAGTACCGGTGCATGATACACAAAATATGTTTTAAAATGGGATTACATCTATGAATAAGAGCTTTGTATACGTATTCCTTTCCCGCGCCATTGTTTTTTATTTCTAACGGCTTAAATTCATTATAAGCAGGTTTAGCCCAGGTACCAAAGGCGTTGCCGACAAAGGTTCGCGCGAAGGCGTACTGGTACCCAGCAAGTAAAAGTATGACCTCCACTGCTCACCACACCAATATATATATATATATATATATATATATATATATATATATATATATATATATATATATATTGGTGCGTGCGTGCGTGCTTGCATGACCTTACTGTACGTAGAACTAGAACCGTGGTACATGTGGAAGGGCGTTGTGTGGGCCAGTATGAAATACTTCCATTCACTGATTGAAAAACGTATCTGGAAGAAGGTGTCGCACCCATTTGACATACGTTAGCGTAGGAAACACGTGTGCGTAGCAGTATACTTAGTTGATACCAAATCGCTGGAATGGTTTTATTGTACTTTATGCTTTTTTGGGCGTAGTGTTTATCCTCGCCGCTAGTAATTAGCGCTTTTGTTCGCTTCACCTTTTGCTATTCTTCCCATCCTTATGCGTCCGAGACACCCTGAATGCTCCGTAGGTGTGATATCGTTTGGTTGGGCCATGCGGCGCTGCCTTGATGAGATCTTCCGCTAATTACCACAATTGTGCTTTGCCAGCTGTAAGATGTGATATGCTCTTAATGTGGCCATTGCCTCAGTTGCCAGTACGTTCCCAGCAGCATGCTCCTATTACGCATTGCTAATGCCCCGCGCGTGATAAGTATATGGTGCTCGTTGTCACTAAGTCACTAAGCATATACCCATACCTTCGCAATGTTCGAAGCGATATACCATACCGGTATATGCCTACCCATACCTTTTGTCACTAAGCATATACCCATACTGGCCCAGCTCCGTGTCCCACCTGGAAATCTGGCCTCTAGCTCTGGTGTGAGCTAGTCGCAATAAGATGTTCGGAAACAGCCTTGGGTAACTGCTTGGTGACGATTGTTTCAAAGGCATGTATTTTTAAGTTCACTTAACCAATTATGCAGTCCAAGCAGGTTTTCAGGTGGGCAGGAGATCCGTGCATGGAATGCAGGCGCCGTCGCGTGTTTTGCCATACCTGTCATGCCCTGTTTTTGTACGTTTTCCGCTGGCCTTTACGCATGGAGGTGTCGCTGCTGTCTTTTTCTCAGATTTAGGCACTGCGCCACTTAATGTCTCAGCCAGACCGAAATTAGCTACTACGATGTGGTGTGTTGTATATTACACGCATCAGCAATTTGTACTGGAACTCTGTCGTTCGACCTCTAATGCTCAATAAACGTTGGTGATAGACCCTGAAACAGGACATGTTCTGAGTCAGCGCGGCCAGGGGAAGGCTTGTGGAATACTGGTGCATGGGTGTGGTTTGCTATTCGGTTTGGGGGGTCCAGCCCCCCCCCCCACTCCAAATTTCAGATAGTTGGCTGAATCGGTGAAGAAACCAGTTTGTTAGTGTATTTAAGGGTAGGCTGCGTTCTTTCCCTGCTCAGACCCCCTCCCCAAGTCATGTTGCGAAACTACGCCCCTGTTCTGGTGCTGATCTGACCACTGTGCGTGACGCGGCGCGAGCAAATAACAATTTACCGATGAGGTTAGAACGGCCTGGGGCTAGCGTTGGTGGTGGTCGGCTCTGCACCCAGGGCAAGTGAACACTTGAAACTGATCCGCTTCACTTGAAATTTGTCCCCTCTGCGCCATTTGAAACTTATCAGAGCAGCGAAGAATATCGGCTGCCGCGTGCTAATCGATTGGACATCTGCCAGTTGTGAGGGGACAGGCAGAGTGAAAACCAAAATATAGCGATCAATAGAGCCCACAAGCAAGGGCCTTAGAAACTGCATAACAAGTTGGGTGTGGCTCAAGTAGAGGGTTCCTGCGCGACTGTTAGTCCGTAGCATTGCATAAAGAACAGCGGGAATAATTATAAGCGACCGCGCAGATCATCAACAAGTGGGATAGTCGTCAGCAACTCTTTCAATCGGCAACGGCCAGACCAGAGCCAAAGCAGTCGAATCAAGCGTACTTCCCGACAAAAGCGTACGATGTGTCGACGGCCTCTTGACGAACGTCTTCCCGACATGGAAGAACAGAACCAAGACTCAACCTGGCTTAGTTACTCAGCGCTCGACTGGGGTTAATGAATGACGTAGTAGCATAGGGTTCCTATAGACACGCAAACGCCCTGGTTGGTGGGAGCACTGGGGTCAGATAGCCCTTTATGGAATCGTTACACATATGAATAAATTGCGACAATGCAACTAGAATATGGGCCTTATGATTAATATATATATTTTTCCGGACCGATAAAGGGTCTCTCCATTGCAACGCAAGGCCTCCTATTTCAGAAAAGACCCATTATATAGAATGTGCTCCATTTGAGAAAAGGGACTTCTCAGTTTATAACGTGAGTCTTCGTAGCCAGCAAAGGGCCTGTTGAACCCACAACGGGGCCTCCTGATCTAGACAATGTGGTGCCTAAATCATAACGCCGATTCCTTGGCAGAAAATGTGCCTCTTGATACGAAACGGGTCTACTGGGCCTGATTTTCTCTAGCTCATTTATGCGGTCTCCTTGATCCAAATTGCTAATATGCGTAAGCTTCAAAGCAAGAGCGTAGTTTCGCTAGATGACTTGGGAGCAGTGAGGAACCCACGCCGAAACACGCGACAAGCGGGTTTCTCCTCGGATTTGCCCTAATTTCAACCAAAGTTGAGGGGGGCGAGGCGGGGCGCTGCAGGACATCCTGCAGGACATCCCCACACACCACACTGAACAAGAAACTACACCCTCGCTAGGAAGCTTTAAGTAAAAGAGCTCCTCCAAAGTTTGCAGGGAACAAAAACATCCCGTTCCGCCCGTTACCAGTAGGGAGGGGAGACATTGCTCCCGCCCCGCCCCTCCCCCTCCCTCCCTTACCACCATCTGCTTCGCCGCCTTTGCGCGTTTGCGCTGAGATTAAACGCCGCCTAATGCCCCTCAGCATGCCCCAGCCAGTGTCAACACACGCTGACTGCCAGACATCTGGACTGTGGGAGAGGGCCCTTGTGATCCCGGGGGTCCACAGTCAGGCATGGCACCCCGCGTGTGCAATGGTCGACGGTAGTGAGCCGCGGCACCCCGTTTTTCAGCAAGGAGCAGAGCCGTCCCGCGCCGCGGCCTCAGCTTGGCATGGCGTTGGACGGCGCTCGTGGTTTGAGTGTGAGCACTCCGATGCTGTGTTTGGTTAGCGGCGCGTCTGGGCTACTGACTTGGAATGTTAATTTGCTGATTTCCCCCTCCAAAACGCTAACAGCGCGGTTTGTTTACCTTTGACGTCATCTGTCGCCGCTAATTGTGCTCGCGGCATGTTTTTCTTCGGCGCGCTGCGAGCTTTGCGACGGAAGCGGTGCCTGTCCCGCCTTTTTCATCTGTATCCGCGTTCTGTTACAGTGGATTGGAAATACCGCGCCCACACATAGCTTTATGGTAATTCTACAGATCTATGAGGGCAGTCGTGTAGATCAGATATAAAGAGAGGTATGTGCTGGTGGACGAGAAGCTCTACTCTATCAAGTCATCTATTACGTCCCTGTTTAGGTTAGTGGTGCTAAAGTTTTTTCGGGGGGGGGGGTGGTCATTAAATTGATACGTGTACTTAGTAGATCAGCTCCGCCCACCCACCTTGCAGCCCAACTGGGGAACGGCCCACTCACTCAGGGGGTGTGGTACCGCCAGGCTACCGCAGTACTATGCGGGGCGAACGACGCCTCCCACACGGCAGGTATAACCGGGGAGACTCCTGTCCGTCCTGGAAGGGGTCTCTGTAAAGCGGGAGCCGGTTGTCCCGCAGGGGTCACCGGCGATCCTCCACCTTGCTTCATCCTGCGTCCTCGCGACCTACCCAGCCTTGTCCGGAGTTAGGCTGCATACGTTAGCCACGGGTGAGGCCGAGAGCCCGTAGGAAGGGGGACCCCGGCCGGGTAACCCGCGCATGCGCGGTTTAAAGCTCGGCGGTTGGCCCCCAGACGCATGCACGTCTGCCCACCCGTAACCCATTGTCCTTCATTCCCACAGCCCTGGAATGATCATTTCTGGTCGAAAGGGGCTCTAATACAAAAGCAGGGTACCGGCTTTGGCTGGTGTAGGGGGGCAGCTACCCCTCGGGTCCCAGCTCCGTGAACGGGTGGACAGCGCAAGCTGTTCATTTCAGGGCCTGGCGACCCCTGCCGGTACGTGAGCTCCTGTTCGTTGTCTTGCCGCTTTCTCTCCATCCCAATCGCATTCCGGCGTCCAGCCCCTGTCGCCACTGTCTCGTTCTCGTTTTATTGGGGTCGCTGTTCCCCCTTCTCCCGCGTCCCGGTTTATCATATCCTGTGGGCTGAGGACGCGTTCGCACTTTGGCCAGATGGTTGGAGGGACGCTGGGGGCCGTAGCGTCCCTTAGTGGTTCTAAGGCTGGTCCACCTCGCGCTGCGGCTGGGTGCTCCGTGCTGGTCTCCTTGTGGGGCGCCTGGCCACGCCAGCGGCGGAAGGGATTAAGGGGCGGCGGCGCTGGACCACGGGCGGGACGGGGAGGGGTCTCTCCGGTTACATCTGGCAGCACCACCACCCCTGGGTGAGTGGGCTGTCCCCCACTTGGACCCCGATGTGGGTGAGGAGCCTCGGTGCCGAATGATAAACCATACATTCATGGCAACTTCTAACAAAAGCCAAAAACACCCGCGCTCTTAAGAGGGGGGGGGGGCAAAAGGGGGGCGAACTAAGGTTGCACGGCATACCGCATTTGCTATGTTTTCACCTTCGTCGACGCTAGCTGAGCGTGCCTCCTGCGTGCCGCAACACCACGGATTTGCACGCTTTGCTACGTTATCACAGATGTATGGGGACTCAGCGTGATGCAAAGGAAAGCCTTGATATAATAAAGACAGGCCTTCAGCTGCTATTTTTTGGGTATCATAGCTATTGTGCTGAGTTATAGATCTTCAATAAACCAGGAGCCAGGAGGTACTGGTTAAACGACGTTATAGACCAGACATTGCTTACATGGACAGTGCTCAACAATTCAAGCTGTACCCGATAATACTTGCCCATTTGCGCATACTGAGACGCCTTGTCATCCTCTGCACGTCACGCATTCTGGCATGTGCCATGTCTGCTCATATTCAGCCCCATCATCGGTTCGGCGCGGCTTTGACGCCGGTGCAGATGTGGTCACGGCGGGCTGAAGGGCTGGCTGGCTCCGTGCGGTGTACAGACCAAATCTGGGCATTTGCGGTGCGTTGGAATTCGTGTCCAGGGCTAGATGGGTTCGTAGAATTTCGTATTCGAATTCAGGAATCAAATCATTCAGTCAATCAAATCGCTTTTATTATTCGAATGTTAAAATCGATTCATTGGACTAGCATAACGCGATGAAAGGAGGACGGGTCATTCATTCCGATGCGAACCAGCATATGCTCATTCCATTCAGTTCATCTGAAGGAAGTGTGAGCCCGGCTGATGTAAAGCTTTTATCGCAAACTGATGGCTTTCCGGATAAGACGTAGTTTCTAGGATCATTCCTGATTTCAGCGTTGAAATCCTCGTTTTTATGATCTGAAGGAAATGTGAGCCCGGATAGTATGTTAAGTTTTCATTGCAAACTGATGACTTTTAAGACTCGACATCGTTTTAGGATCATTCCTGGTTTCCGGTATTGAAATTCCAATTTTTATTATTTGAGGACCCGCAAGATGACAACCTATTCAAATCCTGCGAATGCGACCGATCAGCAGCAGTACAGCGTGCCTTACGTCAGGCGTTGTGTGCGCCAGGATGGGCGCTCTGACGATCTGCCGGGCGCAGAGACGGCAGCTGCGGGCCGCTTGCCAGCCGCCCCGACGGCGCGCCGCTCGGTGCCCGAGTGGCGCCGCCGTCCCGGGAAATCCGGCCGCCGTATGGCCGCGCCGGGACCGACCCGGCGCGCCCGGCTGGCGGCGGTCTGCTCCGCTCCAGCTGGCTCATCATGCCAGCTATGGTCAACTCTGGTCAGCTGCGGTTAGGTCCGGCCAGCTGCTGTCAGCTCCTGACAGCTCCTGTCAGTTCCAGGCAGCTCCTGTCAGCTCCTGTAAGTTCTAGGCAGCTCCTGTCAGTTCCAGTCAGCTCCTATCAGTTTCAGGCAGCTCCTGTTAGCTCCTGTCAGCTCCTATCAGCTCCCGTTAGTTCCAGGCAGTTCCTGTCACCTGTCACTGCGGTCGCTTCTTCAGCTTT
>NW_023596225.1:19549998-19593221 GCF_011947565.3 Pollicipes pollicipes
CAGGCATATATATATATATAGATATATATATATAGATACATATATATATATATATATATATATATATATACGTGCATATATGTATAGATTCATTTACGTACATGGTGTACTACATTATAATCCATGAACTATTCGCACGTGCCAGGCATGTTATGATGGCATGGGTGTTAAAAGAAGTTTGTTTCGTACATTAGCGTCGGGTTAAGGTGAGAATGCTGGTTATAGTTATTCGAATGTTTCGGATTTTACGTAAATTAACACTTACAAAACAATTCAGCGCCAAAAATTAACACAGTGAAACACTTTTTTGAAACTATCTGAAATGAATGCGCTGTGATGTGTCCATCACGAACTCCAGTGGTCTGTTCTCCCATCCCTCGAAGGTGTTATATTTCAGGTATTCTGCTATCCGATGGTGATCCGCCTTGACCGGTCCTGACGTCATCTCCTCAACCTGCCCTGATCACTCCTGGCGTAAACGCTGACGGATGCCTCCGGCGCTTCACAGTCATCTGCTGGGGTGCGGGGGTCGTGTACTTCACAGTCATCTACTGGGATCGTGGGGTCGTTTACTTCACAGTAATCTGCGGGGATGTTGAAGTCGTTTACTTCTATGATAACACTATCATTCACTTATCCATGACTTTATGAATTTAGAGTTCGTATGGTGAGTCACCGACCTTCAGTAGGTCAGGAGGTATGGTTAAGCGGCATAATAGAGCAAACATTAGTCATGTTGTCAATTCTGACGTTTCAAACCGTGCTTATCATGAGTGAACAAGGTTGAGCGAGTTTAAGAAAAAAAAACACTTGAAAACAACGGCACATAGTATGACTCTGCGGCCTTCTACCCAGCTGAAAAGAAGCAGCTGAAGACCTGTCTCCTTCTGTCCACTACCCATACCTTCCGTGCAAGAAATTCACTATTTCTTGTGCATCCCGTGGTTGTGGTGATCAGACATGCACGTGCTAGAAAGCGTGTTGCTTGGGATGTGAAATGACGATTGCGAAAGTGCAACATTCGCGTGTTATTTCTCATGCCCGCCTGCTTCTCCAGGCAACAGCAATCTGTCGTGGACCTATGGAAAAGCTTTCCCCGATACCTATATAGCAGCGGGTCGGCGGCGCCTGCTTGCCGCCTGTGTTCGCCTGCGAGCCTGTGTCGGGGCTGACCGGGCTGTCCCGGCGTCGCAGGGCCATCGACCCCAGCCTGCGCGAGCTGTTCGCCGACCTGTGCGAGGAGCAGGTCACCATGTACATCCGGCAGGACGACGTCAAGCAGAAGAAGAAGCAGCGCAAGGTGGAGACGGAGGTGACCGACCTCAAGGAGAAGCTGGACAAACGACGGCCGTCGGCAAGAACCTTGTGTTGAGCAACCGCGAGATCCGTCTGCTGAGGTGGGCACCACTGGGGTCGGCTCTGGTGGGACGGTCGTCCCGGACCGGACTGGTACCTGAGACGGGCCGGGACGCCAGTCGTCGTGCCCGGACAGCGGTACCGTCTGGACGTGCCGCCGCGCCCGTCGACACGTCATGTCCATGGATAACCGGTCACTGACGTGGCCTGTGTTGCCGGCGCCACCCTCGGCCTCGTGCGGCTTGTTCAGAACCGTGCGCTCTCTTCGTCAGATACGTGGAGCTGACTGATGAGCAGCGGGAGAAGCTGGAGAAGTCGTACAAGGTGGCCAAGAAGCTGGAGAGGCTGCAGCAGAAGCGCGAGGATGGGTGAGGATTACGGCGTTACCAGGGAACGAACGTTTTTTTTACATTTGTTTGTCGGGCACGAGTCATCACCGCAGCCGATCTTGCTGTTTGTTTGGGCGATATAATTCGCTTCTCTGAAGATCCTTGTCCGTGGGATCGCTCTGTTCAACCCCGATGAAGTGAACGGTCGTAATAAATGTGCTGATAGTGGTATGTGATAGCTGAACTAGGGGATTTGTTTTCACCTCTTTTGCCATTTTGTGTGTTTTGTTGACTCTACAAACCTTGATGGCAAGGGTGTGAGAAACGGGAAGGAGAGAGAGAGAGGAGAGAGAGAGAGAGTAGAGAGAGAGAGAGGAGAGAGAGAGAGAGAGAGAGAGAGAGAGATAGAGAGAGTAGAGAGAGAGAGAGGAGGAGAGAGGGAGAGGGCGAGGGAGGGGAGAAGGGAGAGGGAGAGGGAGAGGGACGAGGGAGAGGGAGAGGGAGAGGGAGAGGGAGAGGGAGAGAGGGAGAGAGGGGGGGGGGCGGACAGCAAGCCAGGAGAGGTTTCCGAGCTGCGCCCATCCACGGTAGCGGCGCCGCGAATTGCGCTGGACGCGAATGCTCGCCGACCGTGTGTTCTCACCGAGCGGTGGCCTGCCGCGTCGACAGAGAGGCTCAGGCCGAGGAGTCGGAGACGTCGCTTGCCCTGGATGAACGGCGACTCCGAGTACCCGAGCCTGAGCAGCATGGCCAGCAATAATAGCGTGGAGAGCGGTGGCCGCACCTCTGGCGACTCATCCACCGCCGAGAGCACCGGTGAGGCGACGCGAGCCGCGGCGCGCCCTCCAGCTGCCCGCGCCCGCTCCGCTCGTCGGCCGGCCGGCCGCGCGCCTGCGCCGCCACGGCTCCAAGCCCCCACGCGTGTTAGCGTTTAGCGCTGAGTGTTGGCGGCTGGTGCACGTGATATGGTGTGGTGGCCCGCGCCAGCGTGTTCACAAGAACGCCGTCCCATCCCTCAGCTGCTGGACGTGTGTTTTAGACAATGGGAGCAGCAGTGATGCCCACATGCAGGCAGTGTTGCTGCTGGCCACCGGCGGTTGTCCCGGGTCGGACAGTGGTGACGTCACCAATGCAGTCCGACAAATGCCACCTGGCCTGTCCGCTCCCGAGGATCGGTGCACCGATGACAGTGAGGCCTGTCCAATATGCGGCGCCCTTTGTGTTCACCATTTTACATGTGGCGAGCCCTTTTACGTCACATCGTCACGCCGTTCATTCTCCCCGGCCGTGCCATCCCCCGGCGGCGAAGCCTGTCTTACCCCGCGCCCTCCCGGCAGGCGGCGTGCTGTCCCCGCGCTGCGTCACCTCGCCCAGCATCTCGCAGTCGATGGCCATGGTGGACGAGGTGCTGTCCAACGGCAAGCTGGGCCGCCTGGAGCGCATCCACCGGCTGGAGGAGGTGCTGTCGGCGGCCACGCAGGGCGCCGAGACGGCGGCCGCGTTGCCGGCCGAGACGCGCGACGCCGCCGTTCAGACGCTCTCCACCGGCGAGGTGGTCATCACCAAACTGTACGACGGCTTCTCGGAGGCCAACTGAGCGGTCGGCTGATGGCCGACCGGCGGTGCGGCGGCTTCTCGGCGCCGGTGGCGGGTGCAGCGGCCGGCTGCACGCGGGCCTCTCGGGACCCGCCTGACGCGGCGCGCTGGTCGGCGCCACGCTTCGTGTGACGGCCGCGCGGCGCCCGGCGGGGTGGTGCCGCAGTCCGGCGAGTGGGAGCGGCGGTCGACGCGGCGGACCGCGCACTGCCAGCGGTGGGCCGGGCCGTCAGTGGGAGCGGGCGCGTGTTGCCCGGTTAGTGGCAGCACGCACCGGCCAGTCCGCATATCTGAGTTCGGACAATAATCACGGGACAGTACGGAATCCGTCCACGACCCTGGACTGGGGCCGCCGGCAGCTGCTAGGCGCGAGCCCGCTTTATCGGGCGAACCGGGCGTCCCGCGCCCGAGTATCAGCATTTATTAGCCTATTTTTATATACCTGAGCTCGTGCAAATGTGTCGCTAAGCGCCGACGCCAGTGCTGGGCGGTAGGAGAACCTGTGATTGTTAGTAAAATATATGCAATCGTGCATCCGACTGTGGTGCGCGTGTTTGTTTCTGCGCGCCTCAGGGCTTATGGTCTGATAGCGAATGATAGTGTCCGTCGCCCCCGCAGTCTCCTGCCTCTTTGTAGATCGCTCAACGCGCGCGATACATTGCGTTCTGTCTTCTCTAGTCATCTTGTTCCAGCCTGGCTTCGGACCTGACTGACATTGTCATGGCGCTTATTTATTGTGTATCTTTATCCGTGAGTTTGGGTTTTCGTTGGCGAAGTAGCGAGAAATTGTAGCGTTTCCCGTAGTACTTGTCTGACAGCAGTTATAGCCGGATGCTAGCATAATGTTAAGTTGTTGAGACTGGCTGGTTGAGGTGTGCCGTAGGTGATTGTCTTGCTACTGCGGCGTAGGCGCCATCAGTGCCTGTGGTGTTTGCTGGTTGCCCAATTTGGTGTTTTCTGCGTCGCTCGGTCGACTTCTGCGGTGAGAAGCCTGACGGCAGCGACGCCTGGTGTGGGGGAGACTAACTCTCGCTTGTAACCTTTGGTCACAGATGACAGAGTTACGCGTACTAACCCAGCTGCAGCCTCGTAGCAGTACTACTGAGCCTTGCGAACGACGAACGCGCATTGTCGCACAAATAAACCAAAGGATTAGCCGCGTATATGTGGTCAGCAGCGTCAGACTGCCGAGTGCTCAGCGGTTGCGGACGTGGCGGCCGGGCCGTTGCCATGCCGCGGGTGTTGGAGGCGGTCAGTGGGGGATAAATGAGTCCGAACCCAAAGTGCCTGTTTCTGGACCTATCATCAGAACTCGGTTCGGAAGTGCATGCAGTTGGCGCCGTGGTCTCTTGTGTCTAATC
The DNA here is from genome assembly GCF_011947565.3 of Pollicipes pollicipes. Taxonomy (NCBI): domain Eukaryota; kingdom Metazoa; phylum Arthropoda; class Thecostraca; order Pollicipedomorpha; family Pollicipedidae; genus Pollicipes; species Pollicipes pollicipes. The sequence continues at coordinate 19,554,641 of NW_023596225.1, forward strand.
TGTTGGTGATGCTAGTTTCGGATGTATCTTGTGACGTTCGTCATGCCCAAGCTGCCCAAGCTCCGCGCGCGAAGGCCCCATCTTGCCAACATCAAATGGAGCATGGCGGTCGTCACTTTGTGATTGGCGGTCGCGGGTGTACTGCTGTGGCTTGCGCCTGTGTATTCTCTGGGGCTTGCGGGCATTACCAAAGCGACGGCCCACACCTGGTTTCACAAGACCTGGGAAGTTCATTCCAGTTCCTTTCCATGAGGGAATATTTGCCTCGCGTGGCGACCGGCCGCCGCCGACCGACCAGACCAGACCAGACCAGACCCGACCGGACTGTATTCGGGGTCACATCGCGGCTGGACCACCCCACACACAACGGCGAACTGTCGCACGCAACGCCGACAGGGAGACTCCCACCCCACGCGCCCGAGCAGCACCTCTCGTACTCCTTCCAAGGCCCATCCCCGCAACACGATCTGCGAGCGACTGGCCGGCGCCGCCGTGACGCACCGCCCCGAGCCGTGATTGTTCCCCTCACTCAGACGTGAGTCATGGCCCCACTCGCCTTACATGCTGACAGACTGGCCCGGGGCATGGTCCACCGCTACACAGACCCCGCCGACGGTCACTACCTCGGCCTGGCCGGACTGTCACTCTGTACCTTGTACTCAGTCATGTGGAGGATGCCCTGCAACAACAGTAAATAACATTGGATGCTGGACTGTAAAAACAGCAGTGAGCAAGGGGGCGAACTTGCAAATGTCTATGCCAGGCCAGCAACATCCGTCACCATGTACACTTCTTGCAATCGCCCTACCAACTCCCACACGCAGTTACTGTCTCTTCTACGAAGAAATTGACAGGCATAGGAGGCTGTGGACAACAACGGGCTGGAAGCTATGAAACTCGACTGAAGGACTTCGAGTTTCCTCACAACAGGCAGGGCGTGGTGTCATGTTGTCTACGCATAGGCCACACGTGCGATGTACGCCACTTTCTGCCGCGGTTTGTTTTCGTTCGCTCTGACTGGTCACGTGACGCCCACGCCACCACCTGACCGACTGGCGGGGACGTCGCGCCATCGTGCCTCAGATGCGGCGGCCACTGACAGGCCGCCATGTTGCGGATCCCTGTCTGGGTGCTGACGGTCCCCTCGCCTAGGTCCGCACGCTTCCCTTTTAACTCTTCCGGCCCCGCAGCGTGACGACTCAAGCTGCATTAACCCCCCCCCCCCCCCAGGGGTGGTCAGCTGGATGCCCTTCGCTTGGGTGGGGTATCAATTTGACCCCCTTCAGTTTCAGAAACTACGGGAACTAGAGACACCAAATTCACGGGGTGTGTTCGCCTGTGCTTGAACTCACTTATGTCAAAGTTTGAGGTTTCTAGGTCATGATCTTTGGGTCAACCAGGGTCAAACAGGGCCAAACTCCAAGTTGGTGTCCAAAGTGCCCCCAGAACCCAGACACCTGTTCTAAGCAGGTCACATGTTTACTTAAGGTCGGTGACCTCGTTTGAACTTTCGAAGGTCATGACGACCAGAATCATAAAAGACTGCTTTGAGTTTGGCATTTCAATCACTGACAAAGATTATGCTAGGCAGCATGCTCCTAAAAACAAAGTGATGTCCTGTGTCATTTTAGGTCAGTGACCTATTAGAACCTTCAAGAAGTCTGTCGAAGAGGTATAATGAGGTTTCGTTATTAATCAGTTCGACATGAGCACCAGAAACTACCCCGTACAGCAAGCCGTAGAGTCATAAAGCAGATTAGTTTTGACTTTTAGCTGACCTTCATACCTGACCTCACGTCCATGGAATTTATTCATTCAATTCTTGGGTTGCATAGAAAGGTATCTCAGAAATGTGTGGCTTCGTCAGACATTCCGCTGTTACATCGGATTGAACGATTTTCTTGAAATTGGCTTCGCTGAATCCATGGCCTGACTTTGATCTGCTGTAGGCCAACGACCTTACAAGGTACATCTAAATTGTATGCCAAACGATCCCCTATTCAATTTTTGAGAGTTATGCAAATCTAGCGCGACCACGCCGCACCCCTTCGAAGCCATTCCGGAAAAAAACATTTGAGGGTGGGTTTGACCCCCCACCCGAGCGCGTGTCAAGAGCATTTAGAAAATTCCTTGCTGAGCTACGTTTCTGCACTACGCACTCGCCGGCGCAAAAGCAAGTATGCGTGCATGGTACCATGTTGCGCAACGCCGCATTGATTGTAAAAGTATGATGCGGATCACCTGCCAATAAAACATCTGTTACGGACGCTGCACGAGCTACATGAGTGGAAGCGGCCTAGTACACCCATCAACCAGCATACACAGAAACCGCACTCACACCGATCACGCTTGCACATGCAGTTGCCAACGTAATCCGAGCATGTTTCCCCGTCCTGCGGTCTCTGAGCAGAGTGCATGTGCCAGCCCAGATGGCGATCGGAAGCGGCCTACCCAGGTCCTGGCCCAACAACCCGCGCTCACGATGTCCTCGTGATCGGCGAGATCGAGCTTCCTTGACAGGACTGTGCGGCTCGAGTGGCACTGCGCCCCTAGTGGGAGCCCTTGACACTCACTGGTCTGCAGGCCGCCGGAACCGTCGGGTCGTCAGCACCCCAGCCGCCGTCAGTCACATCCGCTCGTCAGCACCCCAGCCGCCGTCACTCTCACGCGCTCAACACCGAAGCCGTCGCCACTCTCACCTGCTCGTCGGCACCCCAGCCGTCGCCACCCTCATCCGCTCGTCGGCAGCCCAGCCGCTGTCACTCTCACCCGCCCTTCGGCACCCCAGCCGGCGTTCAGCACAGCGCTGACCAGAAACAATAGTAGAAAATGTGACGTCGGATTTATTCACTCGCAGTGAGAGCCATGCCGCCGGATGGCGGCTGGCCGGACTCTGACACGGCTTCGACGATTTCAACGCCCGTCTGAAACTTGACAATAATAGGTCTACAGGAATGGAGCACGTGGCCACCGCCCGGTGCTAACAAACGCATGCTCCGTCGGTAACAAATACATCAGCCTCAAATCATAACAGCGTTGTGCCCCTGCGTCGGGAGCAGCTGGCGGCTTCGGATCGGTCGCATGCCACCGCTGCCAGCGCGTGACCCACAGTCCAAACTCAGAGCAAACCCACATAAATAAACAGTGCCTAGAACAGATCTCTATAGCTCTTCGCGGATGAACTTGGGCTTGAGCTCCTCGATCCGCTTGATGAAGTCGGTCTTTTCGAGGCAGCCGTCGCAGATCTCGTCCCAGTCGGAGAGGATTTTCTTCAGGTCCCGCACCTTCAGCTTCTTCAGGTCCACGTTCTTCAGGTCGATCTGCTTGTCTGAAAGGAGGAGGAAATGCCTTGAACGAGTGTGACCACTGAAATACATGGTAGCATAAGGTCTTGCATCAAGTTTATCGACTTTTACAACGCGCATGCCACCAACCCAATCACAAGATGATTCGCTGGTGAGTCGAATAAAATCAGTACAAAAGTGAACACTGGATGTAAAAAACTCATTACTTACCATACCGCAGCTCACAGATCTGAGGATCTTTTTTCTTCAGACGCTCACAGATCTTCTCAGCGGGCATGGAATAGCTCATTGGCTGAGTGATATCCTTGAGTGTGCGAGTGGCTGAATCTTCAACGCCTCCAATGTAGTAGCACTGGCAACAGGAAACAAAACAATCGTAATTGGCACACGAGCAAGCTGGCAAGAGTAAGGAGTCATTCCACTGCTCATAACCAGGTGACTTAGTGGATTACCGTTACCGACTTACCAGCATGCAGTTTGGTTTTTGTTGAAGTGTGTGTGTGTGTGTGTGTGTGTGTGTGTGTGTGTGTGTGTGTGTGTGTGTGTGTGTGTGTGTGTGTGTGTGTGTGTGTGTGTGTGTGGTGCGTGCGTGCGTGCGTGCGTGCGTGCGTGCGTGCGTGCGTGCGTGCGTGCGTGCGTGCGTGCGTGCGTGCGTGCGTGCGTGCGTGCGTGCGTGCGTGCGTGCGTGCGTGTGATGTGTAGGATGCACCAGATGATAATTAAAAGCAATGCAAAACTGATTGTGATTCACGATTAGACACAGTAAGTCGAAGAACAGCATTACACAGCATCACGGTCGGCCCGCCTCATGACTCAGCTACAGAAGATGTTGTCTCCGCTGGCGTCTATAGCCAGTATGGTGGCCCATGACGGGATGTCAGCTGGAATGTGCCGGAGCACAGTCTGCGGCGGCCCGCTTCGGTCCGCATGAGAAGGGGCGCGATTTCAAACGTATCGCGTGTGGCGTTCGTGTTCCTCTGGGTCGCTGGGGCGCTCAGCTGCTGATGCTATAATGTGCTGCACTTATCTCTGATTTGCTGTCTGTCTGAGCGTGACTGCAATCGTCTTGTGCTGCTCAGTGACTTGTGATAATGTGCATAGTACATAAGCGGCAGTACATCTGATCGCCGATCGCTCCGGGGTCCCTGAGCGTGACGTGACATCTGAGGTCACTGGCGACTCATGCAAGGGTGCACAAGGTGTAATTTTCCTAAAAATAAACACATGGCTGTGCATAAGCTTGGGCTCCAACTTTTGGAAACAATTATTGGCTTTTGGATTGGGTGCAAAATGACAACTATGATGGTCAATATTGTTGGAAACTTTTCAAAGGAAAGAAAATAGCTTTTCAGTGTTCTAAACATACCAAACATACAAGATAAGACATTTGACAAGAGCCATTTTTGTATCTTATATGCAAGAAGCACATCTGTTACATTGGCCAGGAAAAGCACAACCAAGGGGAACCTTTATGGTTCATCATTGCACTCATGTTATCTATTTAATCTTCTAGTAGCCAAAAACAAAATCAGTAAAATCCTCATTCTCCTGTCATGTTTCATCATTGGTGGCATGCGCCAGAAGTGTTAATGTGCTGTTCAGAATTTCAGTTCACTTTGTTGTTTTGCACCACATCTTACTGATTTATGAATTAACATCTTATTCATTTATAAACTTATCACAGCATATCAAAGATTGATGACAAAATCATGATCCTGGTAATTTACTATTACTTCATTCCATTTTTACATCTGTCCTTATCAGTTCATTTCATTAACACCAAGGCCAATTACATACTTTTGGTATGGTGAACATACTGCAGCAGGTAGTGTGTGGGAAAAGATAAGTTTGAGATGAAACTGTGAGGGCTAGAGGAATCACAGAAGACTAAGTCATATGGGCACTTAATAGAAAAATACCCCCCAAAGCTATCAGCAACCCACCTCTGGTAAATTATGCTGCTCCTAGCATTGTGAACATATGCATGTGTATGCATGTGTGACAGCAAAGCCAGGTGGGTCAGACACAATGCTAAAAGACATGAAATGGCAAATACAGGACATCCATGGAGGCATCCTGGATCTGGGATGCTTGGAGACATCCACAGCATGACCCACAACCACTTCCCTTGAAGTTAACTTTAAGGCTCTTCCACTGACTTGAAAGGTATGGGCAAGATGAACACAAAAAGTAACAACAGGAATATAAACTTACAAATTTATGCTCCTTCCCTCTGGTACCAGCACACACATCTTCCAGAACTTTTAGCACCTTATCTTGAGATGAGCTATCTTCAGAGGGCACAGCCTTGTATATTTTGTTGATGACCCCAATGCAGACTGAAAAGAAAGATGGCTGCATGTGAGCACAAATATTCAAAACATCATTAACATCATATCAGAAAATCACACAGCCAGATGTCAAAAGGACTGCATTTGCTGGGTACCTAGGTATGGTAAAGCACACAAAGTACATAAACATGACAAATTCCAAGAGAATGCCATGATCAGTGGCATTCCAGGATTTTGTAACCATCTGCCTAAACATTGATGGCAACATTGATCACTAGTAACAGGCCAGCTGCAGAAACATGATGGTACAGGCCCCAGCAAGATCTTGCTGGGGCCAGGCAGTATACACAAATGTAGTTTTGAAGCAGCTTATAAGGTGAAACTTATGTGTTTATCCATCTTTACATCAACATATTGCACATGAATTGTCTTCTTTAGAGTAGAAAATACCGTTCATAATAATAAAACAGCAAAATAACGTCATATCAATTCATCACTTTAACACTTATGATAATAGCACCACAGAGTAGGTTCAAACACTGACTACATGATACCAGCACACCAAAGGCTATTGCAATGGCTTACTGGCCATCAAGGCCAGCTTTTAGCTTTTGCTTTTTTATATGAGGTTTTTGCATACTAATTGTTGATTAGTTGACACAGTGACCAAAAATGACATCTTAAATTGGCAGAAATATGATGAAAATCAAATGGTTGATGGGGTATTAGGTGAGACTAAAAAGCAAATTGTGAACATTTTACATACCAGTGGGATGAGTTGGAGGGTTACAAGATTGGTCAAGGTGATTAGATAAGGTTAGGTAAGATAGGTTAGGTTAACTTTGTTTCATTGTTTATGTAACTTTATATTACATATTATTCCTTGTCACCAATTCATTTGGTTTCCCAGTGACATGACATTGCATGAGGCTAGTTGCATTAGGTTGGTTGCATTAGGTAGGTTACATGTAACCTATCCAGTGATTTTCCAGTGGCTCAAGAAATGATTTAAAAGATGTGGCTCTAAACTTTTACCTCAGGTTTAAACATTCACAATATTCTCACTCTTGATTCTGATGTCAGCATTGTAACCACCACTTGCATCAGTTGAACAACTCATTTACATTATTTTCTAGTTGATTTTGCATGTTTTTTATAATCATCTTAAATATTGTAAGAACAATTACATATTATGGTTGTAAGCCAAGATGACCTTTTTCCACTATTCTATTATAATGAACAGTGTTTCCAGCTCTAAAGATCCTCCATGTGCAGTGTTTATGTAAAGATTATTAAAACCCCTAAGTCTGACTTCTTGTGATGATCTGAAGGTGGAAAATTCTGAAAAGGGCAGCCTGTACTAGTATTTAACAGCTTTTGCTACCAGTGACTGTGATTGCTACCAGTGATTTGCTTCCAGACCATGAAAAAGTTATGCTATTTCCAACATGTCATTCATAGCAGCAAGATCACAGTAATGACTTCAAGGCATGCACATATATCAGGGCATTTGGTGTTTGAAGCATACCCACCCCCAATTCAAGTCCCTGAAGAGCAGTGTTTAAAAAAAACATGACATTTTAAAGGTAACTCCTGACATAAAATCTCCCACATAACATTTCTCATGTAAAAATGAGAAAATTCAACACAATTTATCCTGCCCGAGTTTCATGCACACAAGTGAAAGGTACAGGGCACCAGCTTCCATGCATTCAACACAGTGGATTTTTTGCAGACTGACTTCCTGGCTGCCAGTGACATAACTTAACAGCATGCATGTTTTGGGTGCGGATTAAGCTAGCAAAGGCTGCCTAAAAAATAACAGATTCTGCCCAAAACTGTTACATTCAGATTCTTCTAATGGCTTACAGATAAATAGACTCTGGACACTTTTGACATGCACTTTAAGAAAGTAGTAACCACATACCTTCACAGTCACCCTCTCGAAGAGACGATACCACTGTGCTTTGATATAGGAGGAACATACATAGCGGAACGATCGAGCCCTGCATATTTACGGTATGTGGTTATGTTGTTGTACAACAGATTAAACAATTATTTGTATGCACTAGGACTAGAACAGCAATAACCGCACACCAGAAGCTTCCTCAAGTTGGCAGGCCAAAATATGCCACACCTGACCGGACCACGCCAAGAAGCACAACGCAGGCCCGGTACCCCAACGCATTGAATACCACGTCACCGTAATTGAAACGTCTAGAGAGTAACGCGAAGCTATTTGGCGCTTTCTGATTGGTGGATCTTCCACACGTAACAGAGTGGCAGACGAATTTGTGTTACTTTTGGAATAGACAAAGAATTCTAACGTAGGTCGAGAACTGGATTGATGCTCATCAAAACTTCTTTATTCGAATCAATATGAATAACTATACCGATCACTAAAATATTTCCCCGCCAAACTTAAATTTAAATAAGATCTGGCCGGGAGAGCATCAATATCGGAAACGTGTGCGGTCACCAAATCATAATCTTACTGATTCATAAGGAGATGAGGGCTGTTCACTTAGCACAAACATGCCATGGCAGAGAGAGCGGGAGAGGACAGGAGCACAAACTGCTAAAAGCGATAAGGGGACTAACCGTGGGCCGAAAAACACCGTTTCTACCCTTCATTTTTTGAACATGTCTAGCTCACTTTATTTTGATGAAAAACATTTTGCGTTTCAAATTTGTATATTATTAAAATAGCGTGATATGCGCGCGCTCTCACCAATATCAGAAACTTGCCGTTCCGGTGACCACTGATCGCGGCTGACACGGCCGTTCGGCCCCTGCTTTCGGCAGCCGGCTGCAAAGGCGCACCCAGATGCGCGCATTAGTAACCGCGCTATACTACACCGTCTCCCCAGCTTGCGAATCCATCGACACCCACCTCTCCACCACCACATCGTGCAGACTACTCGGTTCATTCACCGTGTGGCTCAGGAGGACGGCCACACGTCTCCCAGCGCCGGCGGTGAGGATCATGCGTGGTTTATTGGAGCGGTCAGTCATCACATTCTCCTGGCATTTTCAGGCTCGTCATTTTCAGACTGCGAGACATTTTCTAAGCCCCACATCACTTGATTCCACGTCGGCGCTGACCGTTCCTCCGCGTCATTGGCCACCATCTTATCTGCCTTTATCGCCTTGTTCTTGTCTCCCTGGCTCGTCTGGTGCGGCTGCCTTCCTTCTACGCGCGGCAGCTGATGCTATAAAAGGGGCATTCAAATGGGGATTTAACTTTTCCTGACGTTCCCAAATTTTGTGAAATCTTTATAACACCCGATCCCCAGACGATAAGGAACGATGTATGTCATGTTCCTGCTAGCAGCATCTTCGTAACCTCCTGTCTCTTATGGTTTTCTCCAGGCTTTTGGCTCAATACTGCTCTATGTTGAAACGGCCCGTAAGACCGATCGAGCTATTTCAGCATTGCGTGGATACGGACAGAGGGTCGAGGGCAAACGATAGACAGCTAGCTGTTCCCGCCGCCCTCTTCCGGGGTCACGCCTTGGCCACCTCCGTGGTGGCGAACCGGAGACCGGGCCGGAAAACAAGCCGCGCGACGCCAGTGACATCTGGCTGACAGGCGCAGGTGCGACACCTGGTGGAACGACGGGCAGTGGAGGCCGAACCTGAGATTTTCTTTCGGCGAACTGCTTAGATCGACGCCCTCCTTTTCCCAAAAGTTGTTGCCACACGAATCGAGTTATTCACTGCTTCTGCTCTGCTACGGAGGCACGCCACATTACGCACGTGTTCATATGTCATAGTCAAAAGGCTTGTTGGTGGATGCCATCTGTATCATTCGTACATCCAATGGTCGTGCAATCCCCCTAAACGACAAAAATATGAGGTTTTGTGTCTGTGGGGTGATAACCATCCGGTTTCATTAATGGATCCGGTTACGGAGTTTGGGGGCATAGCCATCCGGCCAACTTACACAATCTACGCTAATTTTCTGTTTTGTCCATGGGTATAGGGCACAGCGCCCTCGTGAAAAACAATGGTGTTTGATGTAAAGCGGCTTTTCCATATCTGCATGGGATTTTGAACTGAAATAGCCATCTTGGAGATCACTCGGTGCAATTAACAGCCATGCTCTTCTTAAGACCAAAAACCCTCGAGTTTCCGAGCTACATGCCAACCAAGATGTGCAGACTATTTCGCACAGATTATTTGGAGGTTATCCAGGCATCCATGACGCTATAATAACGTCCTTCACAACATGCCATTCAAATGGCATACGACGTTCCAGATCAATAAAAATATAATTGCTGAGTCGCACATTTCTGACGTTTGTGAGCAAAAATTTCTAAAAATCGCGGCCGTCAGCTGGCTCCCAATCAGGGTCATGCAAGGTATGCAAGATTCTAACACGGGTTACGTTTTGCGCTGCATAAAACAAGAACTAATACATTATTCTCAATAATTCGGAGATATTACGGTAATTACCTTGACAGAAATATGACTTGTAACTGAGTTACTTATAATAGCGATATAAACAGGTATGTGAGTACAAGCAAACATCTTAAACTCACGAACAAATATGAAAGAGCACCACGAGAAAAGACCCAAACACGGGCACGTTTGGCTGAGCAAACACCTCCAGCTCACATTGCCATGTCTCGGGAGATTGATGAACTAGAAGTTAGCGTTATGATACAAACGTTCCATGACGCAATCAAACAATGGCGTATCGAGGGGTATATTTACTAAATAGAGAGATTATGTTGTCTGCAGCAGCCCTTTGCACTTATTGATCATATCTGGTGCTGCTTCAATATCTTCAAGTGTACGACATTTCCTTTAGCATGGCTGGTAAGGCTCCGTTTTTTTTTTGTTTTTTTTAGAAAGGGCAGGAGGGATAGCACCGTCCTTCGGCAAACACCACCCGCCTCAACATCGAGAATATTGGACATTGTGCGTGAAGAGCTGACGGTCGTCTTTAACCGCGGCGCAGAAGAAGAACATAGGGCACCGGGCGCTTTGATTTAATTGAATTTTTCGTCTGAATTATGGTGTGCTCTGCCTTTGCGCGTAGTGGTATTGAGAGTGGGGTATTTTACAGTCACGGAAGTGGAAAGAATAGTACTGAATCATGATATATGACGATATCTCTGAGGTTTATAGGCATTTACGTCAAGTTTGCGCGCCCTGGATTGCACACGACGTGATCGGTAATAACGTCATCCACGCTCTTCTGCATCAAACAGGCTTTTGGGGTAACACCGCCCGTTCTGGCGGTGTTATCCCACCATGGGCGGTGCTACCCCAGGCGGTATTGTCTATGGGCTTTAAGGGATAACAATGATTGGATATATGTAAGATAGATGCGAATTTTTAAAATTCACGTGTGCATAAAAATCCAAAAATGACTAGTTAGCTCTGTTGCAGCTATTGTTTACCTCCGTCTTTCCTTTCCAGAATGCCTCGAAACTATATCCGAGATTGTGACTGGGGATCTTGGAGCACAACATCCATAAAGGATGCCGTAAAAGCTGCACGTAGGGGCCTGGAGATACGGCAGACCTGTAGGACGTTTGGAAGGTCCCTCTCAGCCCCCAGGGATCGCCTAAAAGACGACGGTCCGTTGCAACCAGATGATCCTCCATGCCTCGGCAAAAAGACAGTCATGCCCAACTATTTTGAGAACGCAATGGAGCGGCGAATTCCGCACCTGTCAAACGTGTACATCGGCATAACGAGAGGCCATGGCCAGCAATGTATACGAATACGCCGTAAGACCGAAGATAAAGCATCCCTTCAATCACCAGAAGAGGTGTGGTGGCCCAGACTGAGTGACCGACTTTGTGAAAAGGCACCCGCAGAATTTCGCTCCGAAAAGTCCGAGACTACAGTTTGGTAAGATTAGACGGTTTTATAAAAAAACAACGTGCAACAATTCTACGACAGCCGGCTCGTGCAACATCAGAGCAAAGGCCCCACCCCTTCCTCCCAGGGTGTGCAGTGTTGATGGGACGGCCTGAGCCCCGTGCCTGAAATCCCAAAAGTGCTTGCTGAACGAGGACAACACAAGGTCGGCCAAGTTACGACAACAGAACGGGGTAAGCTGACAACCAGTGTGGGATGTGCCAGTGGGCGTCCCACCAATAATGATCTAAGGTGGGAGAACAGAGAACGCGGCACTAACCAAGGACCATCCCGTTGGAACCATAGGCACCGGTCAGCGACGACGGCTGGATCAACTACGGACTTTTTGTAGAGTGGTTTCGGCACTTCGTCCAGCATGCCGTGCCCGTACCTGTCGGAGGGCTTCTGGCCGTTACATACAACCATAGCAGCTATGTCAGTCTGAGTGTTGTTGCCCCAGCGCGAAAGCACGGGAGACTGGACATCGCTACCATATCCCCACACTGTTCACAAGTCGTGCACCTCCTCAACTTGACACAATGCGGGCCTCTCGAAGCGGTCTGGGCCCGGCAAGTGAAGTTCTTCCATGACACTCACTTGCGCCGAAGGATCATAGACATGTGTATAGGCGGTTTGTTCTCACAAGCCTACAAGGTCGTGCTTCAGAGCCCAGAAAACGCCATCAGTGGCTTTTAGGCCAATGGAGTTGTGCCTTTTAACCCTGACCGTGTCTTCGGAAGCTCAGAACTCTTCAGCCACAACGCTGTGCTTTGACATAAGCCTTTGGAGGAAAGCGTTGAAGGGCGTATGGAGCGTGACGAGCGGCAAAACACCCCTGCAGCGTCGGCACAGCACAACACCCCGGCGGCACAGCGGCGGCACCGGCACCCGGCTACACCGGTACAGCACGTCACCCGGTCCTACCGTCACCTTATGGTCTAATAGATGGCACACTCCCTCTTCCAACAGTCTTCGCGCCCCCAAGAAACGAAAGTTGTCGGAAACAGAGAGGCACATCTCTCGTAATGACCAGCTCCTCCCTAAAAGGCAATTGGAGGAGAAGACCCGAGCGAAAAGCGCTCAACGCTTTGTAAAACGCAGAAGAAAGCTTATGTAGATGGGAAAAGAAATAGCAAGAAATAGTCCATTAGAAAAGGGTTCCTTCACAAATGTCATCTGTATGCACTGCTCAAAATGTGATACTATGACGAATGAGGTGTGGCTTGTGAGCTACCTGCCAGTTTTTTCATGGCACGGTAAAACAGGGAGAACTGAAAAAATATATTGAAAGATTTGTATGATAATAACTTTATTTGTGATAAAAGGATAAAAAACAACTTTGCGTTTAAAGGATAGAGTACGGCTACTTAATTACCCTTAGAAAGGTTGTGCGAAATCAGTATACTTCGACGATATATCAACTTCGGTACCTTTCGGACCCTCAGGATGTCTGTCGTCAAATGATACAGTGCGAGTTCTGATATCGCCTGAATCTTAAATTTTTAACCCCTAGAAGAAAAAAATTGGAAAACCTTTGAGAAAAAAAGTGGTAAATGTTGAGATATTTCGTCCGCTCCAGTCAAAAGAATATAACCTAGGATCATAGGCACCATTTTTACACGATGGAGAACGCACAGACTGCTCCTGAAAATTTGGTGGTTCTAAACAGTCTAGTCAGACGACCACAGCCATTGTAAAGCTCAAACAGACTGCACGGAAAGATGTAGGATGGTGTAATCACGCTGTCAGGGCTACCTCACAATATCAGGTACAATTCAAAGCCGTTTGAAAATGAAACAGTTCCGTCCCGATTTTGACCGCTCCTGAAAAAAGAAAATTGACGAGCAATTGCATGCAAATCCTGACACCCACTCCTGACTTGACATTCCAGACACCCGCGGCTCAAATTCCGCCAGGACATGACCCGGAAGAAAGGTGGTTGCTGCTACTCCTTTTTCCCCTCGCAGGACGGTATCTGAAATGCTAATTTGACCCATCTGAGCTGATTTGACCTGCCAAAGTTTGCAGTCACGAGTACCAAGAAAAATCTTACTGATACAGTTTGACCAGTGGTTTCCCATGCCGCATTTTCTCGTGGCATTTTTAAGATCTCAGGAGCGGGCTCGAACAGAAAGGAAGCATACCTCCTGAGCGAAGCTAAAGTAGCTACATGAGCGAAGGTGAAAAACTTCGAGCGTTGAAGTAGAAATTCTAGCAACTGCTAAAAAACAGTCTAAATCTTAGGATCTTAAAGCTAAATGAGTATTAAGATCTTACGCTCGCAGCACTTTCGTTATCTTTGTACAAGGGCGAACTCAATAAGCTGCCTTTGGACCTGGTTTGAATAATGCCGTCCAGGACATGCATGTGTACAACTAGCTCTCTTTGTATCCGCTATAATGTCCGGTGGAAAGTTTCTTTCCATCCTTATGCTCGGTGCGGATGATCGAAACTTTTCGGTCTGACCGGCTATCTTTCGGGCAGCTGTTAGCTATACTGTAAGAGTTTGAAAAGCTGAGATGTTAAAGATAGTGTAATGATTGTGCAATGTTAGGATATATATATATATATATATATATATATATATATATATATATACACATATATAAGATGAGATATTCGCGAAGTTTGTGCTTGGTTCGCCATGCCTAATGCACTTTGTAAATAGCTTTTAACCTCATGGTGTTGGTCATCGTAACTCTCCGGCTTAGCCTTCTGTGTTTCGGGAATCTCCCGGCGCAATAGCGATGTTAGAATGTGGGAGCCCGACATTTTGGATATGTTGGTATCTATGAAATGACAGCATCTGTGCAGATTTTAGGCATTTTCTGTATTTACACGTTTCAGTTTTGAATGCCAGCTTTTTGTTAAATTTGATCACTCATGACTAGCCCTTGAAATCTGAAAACTTGAAAAACTTGAAACATCAAGTTTTGTTAATCAGGCAAATGCCCGCTTGATTATGGCGCTTAGTCAATACCATCTAGTGTATTGCAAGTCGATAGTTGTCAGAATAAGGACTCATAACTCATAAGCGTAGGGATAAGCATGCCGACAGAAACTGATGCATCGCTGTATTCAAATTAAGCGTGTGACTTGAAGAAGCTCCTACTGATATTCATCAAACTGGGTTGCATTTCGCTGCGGATATAACCATGACACACGCCTACCGATCGTCTGTAAAATGCTCGCCGAAATACGTCACAAAGTATATTTTCACGAAAAACTGGTCAGTACATAAATATTTGCCGAACTCGGTCGACAATTATCACACATGACTGGGGTGGCGCCCAGCCCACCCCCACTTCACTGAGGTGGCGCTCAGGTCAGTCCCACCTCCATGGGGAAATCCCGCAGCCTGTGGCGATGCCACGTGGGCTGGCTCTGCAGCCTTGTGATGCGCTGGCGCAGCTGCTCCCCAGCGGGGTTCAGCCGCTTACAGCCGGTCGTACGGGTTGGGCACCGGGGTGGGCAGGTGGTCGCCCGTGGCAACGAAGCCGTCGGCGTTGGCGACGAAGGAGAGCTCGATGGGCGTGCCCTCGGGCGACAGGTACTTGACGCTGCCCTGCTGGCTGTAGCCGCCCTCAGAGTAGCCGGAGTCGGGCAGCGGGGCGCCGCTCTCGCTCCGCTCGATGCCGTCCTCGCTGGTGTACCTGCAGTGACGGTGGCGGCGGCCGTGACGGGGGCGTACCGAGGACACAAGGGCGCACTGTGAAGCTACAGTTTGGCCTGTTGTACGTGTGGGAGGTACGACTGGCATAGCTGCAGCGGTTCATTGAATTTCGAATGCTGTTAACCACATGGTGTTTAGTTGTTCCAGCTGATGAACGCAGTGCGGCTGACATTGCTGGATTTGTCAGCACTTTTCGCAAACCCTGCTTTCCGTCAGCTCGCAGCAACAGCCAAACGATGGAATCCTGGCTCTGATCTGATTCAAACTGCCCACCTGCATCTTCGGGCAACACTTGTGCTTGTTCGAATTGATAGGAATTTATATCCCTGGCTCAATTTCTCGGAATCAAGAACCTCGCTTCAAAGAACATGAATGAAAAGATAAAAGCTTAATTATCTGGCACGGATTCAATAGTACTAACACTCATAAAGCTGCGTTATCATAAGCAGCTAAACCTCCACGGATCTAGCTTTAGCCTCTGAACGCTCAAAGTACCAAATTTTCGCATAGTTTTCATCCGTTAAGTGGTCAAAGTCTGTGGCGGAACAGCGCCGTGCGGAGGGTGACGAGAACTTACGAGAACTCGTAGCTCTGGTCTTCGGGCCGTGAGTCAGTGGACGAGAGGATCTTGACGACGGGCTTGGGGTAGCCGTAGGGCGGCGGCGGCGGGTAGGCGGCGGGCGCCGGCTTGTCCGCCACGGCCACGACCACCAGCACAGCAACGGCGACGATCTGGGGCGACAGCGGTGGTCCGGTCAGGGACAGCGGACCCGAGGCGGTCCCAGAACCGTCAACAGCGGACCCGAGACGGTCCCAGCACCACCAACAGCGGACCTCAGGTGGTCCCGACACCAGCCACAGTACCGGCCCCGACAGAGGCGGCGGACCCGGGCCCTGTTCCTCACCGCCAGCACTAGCCTGTTAACAACGGTTCCCGAAACGGAAGACAGGTCTAACGCATTAGTACGGAGGCGTCAACAATGGCAGTGGCGGGGGCCATGTCACATCATCAGTGCACTTTCACTTCTTTTTTTAAAATTGTTACTTAAGTTAAGATTGTTTTGCTGAGGCGTTAGGAGTACGGTCCGGACAACGAGGCATGTGTGATGAGGACCCTGATGCAAAATCCACCTCTGGAAACAGTGGGTCTAATCGCTTAAAACTACAGAGCTCCAGTGCGTTTGGAAACGACATCACGTCGGTTGGTGGGGATGGGTCCCGGCCGGTGCTCCCTGAAGGAGGGTGGTGGCACCTTCGGAAGCACCACCGGGCCCACAAGGGTGGGAGTCAATGGGATCCGACGGTGATGGTTGAGAATTTTGTACAGCACTTTCATGGTGGTACACAATCGTACAATGCGCTCGACCAGCGTGCCCAGGGAGCGTATTATACGACAAAGCCGGGCCCAGCTACGCTTCAGCCCCCCCCCCCCTCCCCCTCTCCCATCACCGCCAGTAAGCCCACCCTTGCGGACGGCACAAGCATCTCCCGGCACTCACCAGCTTCATGGCTATCCGAGTGGCGACGCTGTACGAACTGTGCTGAGTGTCGTCCTCCCGCCGCCTTTATACGCGCCGGGCGTTGGGTAACCGCCGGTGGTCCGGGCCGCTGGCAGCCCTGCTAGGGTGGTGTCCAGCTCCGCCCAGACGCCTCCCACTCCAGCTGGGGGTCTCAGGGTCAAGGGCATGAGCTTCCTCTCGCAGCCGGCTGGCTGGTGATTAACATGATTGGGTCATACACATTTGTTTTGTGGGATGCTTAGAAATCTCGGTCAGAATAATATATCCTGATGCCGGTACAGTCTCGCTACCGTCACCCCGGGCATCAATGAAGTAGTACAGTCGGTACCTACTCACGCCAACTGCCGGCATCAAGGTACCGAGCTGTTATACTTTTGTTCTGGACAGACGCCGGGAGCTAGATTGCGCCCAGCCACCAGACGTTGCCGGAAGCTCTTAAATGCGTGGAAGACCTCTGGCTTCCGATGTTTGATGCAATTGCTAAAAATGTGTTGCAAGGCTTTAGGTAAACCACCCCGCTCTAAATTGGTAGTGAGGTAGGTGTTATGGATGTAAAATTGATGAGTGGTAATATGTTGTATCAGAGGGAATTAAAATGAACCCTTTACAATAATTGTGTACGTGGTATTAAGCTGCATTCCCCCAAATTTTCGGTCTTGAATCCTGCTTACAGTATCAAAAATTTCAAATATAAAACGGGCACCGTATCATACTAACACCATATAACATTACAACAGTAATATTTACAATATCGCGAGGCACAAAGTTTTTACCAAATCATGTTTTGATTCTGATTTTTTATTCTGCTTTTTGATTCTGTGCGCAGGGTCCGTGACCGAAAACTCATAAAAAAATGCAACTCACTTAACGTATATCAGGTATATAGTTATTGTAAATTTTCTTAATTTTCTTTGATGCTTACCATGTCCTACATTGCACAAGCACTCTACCATCAATGTGATGTAGTTTGATCTCATCAGCATTATGTTTTTGTGTATCAAGGCCCTCGTCAATAGTCTCCTCTACTTGTTAGGTCGGCAGATTAAAAGGATATGCTGTAAAATAACGGCAACGATATATGATCAATGACAGAACTCCAGTAAAGTGTGCTAAATTGTCACCACATAATCCAGAAAATTAAGCATCTTGTGCCACTAAAAGTTACATAAAAGTCAAAACGCTACGTCACACACATAACTGAAAATATTCCTTCCTAACTGACAATGCTTCAGCGATCTGAGAGAAGAGCCTTACCTGAACACATCACTTAGGTTTTGTCTTTTGGGTGTCAATCAACCGGATACCAGTAAGAGTGATGTGAAAATGTCAAGATCACAATCTTGGTTAAAAAAGACAAGAATGTGAGTTATAACGCCAAAAATCATGTCTGTGTTGGTGTTATATGATGTGATAATTCTTGCTTGATGCATCAACGTAAAGACAAGGTGTGTTTGTGTTGTATCTATAGCTGAAGAACGCGAGAAGCTATCATTTGTTCCGAAGAGCTCCACTAACAGCACGTCAAAATGATTAAGAAGTGGTGAACATTTTAGAGATCAAAGCTCTATAAAATCTACACGAATGAAGTATATCGAATCGATTAATTGGCCAAACCACCTGATAACTAGATAAACATGAGCAGCAATGATTTATCTCAAGCACCGTGACGGGGTTTGGGATTTTCGTTGTCATGGTATGTTCCAAGAACGAACCATGCCATAGTAGAGTTTCGCATTACGTCGACCTTTCCAAATAAACCTACTGGTCCTTTCACGCTATGAGACATGGTGAATAGTTCGAACGTAGACGTTCATACTAATCACACCTTGATAATGTTAAGGGATTGCTAGAGACCTTAAACGTCTTTCCAGGCTGCTACAAGGATCCAATGAAACCCTGTAGTGATGACCATTCAATATTCTTGGAAGGACTAACCGTTCCCATAGACGTAACCACACTGCACATTTGATTGGTGTGCATTTCTGCTTTTTTGATGTATTGCATGGTTAGAGGACAAAAACAGTAGAATATTCCCCAAATTGGTTGCGGTCAAGAACCACCGACAACAGCATTTGGTTACGCTGAAGACCGTTCCTGCACTGTTTGCCCCGTTGCAACTTGCGACTGTCCATCCTTTTACCCATTTGGTAGTTCGTCCGATCTGTTTGCCCATTTTCGTCGTTCTTTCCTCGATTTACCCCTTGTTTTACAGAAAGAAAATGCGATGCACGTCGCCGATTGCATGTTTCCGCCCTAATTTGTGCTCATTTCTCCAAATTTCAACCATCCCACAATTCGTCTTCACATTGGCCCGTTTATTTCTTAGTCTCTTGTTCCGTTCATTGATTTAATCAGCTTAGGCTTGACACATTATGCGCGACTGAAGACCAGTCATGTTTTTCATGAGCGTTTACTTCTTCATGGCGTCTCGAAAAGCCTGTATTGCTTCTAGCTAGCGACATCAGAAGCAAGCGAGACATGAACGGTGGTGCCTGGAGCATTCACGGAACTCTCGAGGTCAGAGCGACACGAGAGCTGCCGGGATTGGAGGACAAACCTGAGAAAGCCGCGTAAGGGCTTGCTGCCTTTGAAGCCTGGCCTAGTTTACCCGTCACGTCGGCGATCCGTGGATAGCCGCAGGCATCTGATGCGGTCGCCTTTCCACTGTTACCATGGAACTGAGTGGAACACGCATTGCCGAACATGGGGCGGTTTAGCCCACCCCATCAGGACGATTTAGAACTGGTGAACAGGTTAGATGTTAAAGCGTTATCAAAGGTACGCGAATAAAGGAGATGGAAGGAATTGAACTGGCCAAGCCGCCTCACAAGTAGATAAGCATTCTCAGCAATGATTTACCTCGAACCCGTTTATTCATTTGCTAGTGACATAAATTGATTGCCTTAGTTTTCACACCCGAGGCACAGTTCCCACTAATCTACGCTTCGGAGACAAAAAATGTCTGCACGTAAGGTAACGATAATAATGGTCCAGCGCCCTCAAACGCACGCCAAAACCACCGCTGATTATACGTTAGCGCCCGAGGTGTCGGCATCTGTGACAGCAGACATCAGTGAGCTATGATGGCCCCCTCCGCTGACGACCTTGACCTAATTGTCCCCAGCCTGCTGCGGTGCGCCTCGCGGGGAGCGGAAGCGGGAGTCGGACGCCCCGGGCACCGCTGCCGAAAGACCGTCGGTGCCCGCGTGGCCTGACCCACTCCGCGAGCGCTAGGATGTGCGTTCAGGGGTGTCAGCACACACACATGGACCTGCACTGACACACATTTTAAACGCAGTGTCATTCAGCGACCCGCATAATTACGACTTATAGGCCATACAGCTTCGTTAGAATGACTTCGAGGCGGATTAACTTGCCTTTATCTAGATTTTATATTCGGATATCTAGATTCAAATTTTCTTATAATAAAAATGTAGCACGCTTGTGTTTGTTATGCGTCGGACTGAGCCACGCGTCTTGCACTTTATCTCATTTTATTAGCTTTTGCTGACCCGAATGCTGTGGCTTCTGGTCTTACTTCATCCCAAGCGATATTTCACTGACGTGCTATAGAAGCGAAGGTAAAGAGTCGTTGTGACGAATCAAACGGTCGGGGGCGCCACCTCGGAGAAGGGGGAGGGGGTGCAAATTGACAGAAGGGGGAGGAGGGGGGGGGGGGGGTGCAAATAGAAATCCGGGTTACCTGCATCCGGCAAGGGAGCGTACTTGACTTCAGGGATGCATCCTTCGACAAAACGATCCGTCACATATCGAAGTACATTTAAACTTCATTGCTGAGCACGGTGTTTTTTGTTTTGTTTTGAGAGCATCGTCACCACCGGATTAGTTGTGGTATTGAAGCTGAGAACGGGTCGGTCAGCCAGAAAGCAATGCATTCTATCTAAAAATGATACCGATGCGAAGTTACACTTGAAGCAGTGCTATGTTGCCAGATCAATAATTGACCCCAATATGCCAGGTCAAATACCAAATGTTTCTGAAAATGATTTTTTAGTTTTACATGAGGCGCGTTCTTCCTTAATTTTGAAAACAATAACACGCAATGATGTGGTAATAAGAGACCGTCTTCAACTGCCCAGTGTCTCGTGAGGTGCACGGCATGGCGAGGGACCGGACGAGGATATTTCACTCGTTTCGACCGTCAAATACCCCTGGCCATCTCGACGTAATTATCTACCCCTTCTCGACTCGTGGGGAGACAGAGTTGCTGAACGTCGTGTGTGGGGGGGGGGGGGGGGGGGTAGAAAGTACGGTGGAAGATAGGGTTGGGGTGGGGGAGTGGGATGAGAGGAGAGAAGTTTGGGCTGGGCTGTGCAGTGAGACAACCAGCGTGCAGTTAGACCAGGTTGGCGCACATCCTAGGGCAGTTTGCGTCGTTAACCACCTGCGCGATTACATTGCGTATGCCAAGATAACTGTCATTATGAGTGGGTGACGTAACAGTGCGATTTGTTTGTCGTTAATGTGCTGTTAGTTTAATTTCAGTGGTGCTGTACCAGGATGTGGCTTGTTGTGTCGACTGCCCATGGGTTGTAAATGTGCCACAGCTGTTTTTCCGTATGTAGGCAACTGCAATGTATCATTAACCCAGAAAAGAAGAAAAGGCTTTGCACGCTTAAATTTCAGTTAACATGTGCCTTTATTCGATATGTAGCTCAGCCTATGCATGTCGTTAGTGAATTGAGAAGCTCTTTGCGTCGGTTTCCGAGGGCTTTTGCTCCCCCCGCCCCCCGCCTCAAATGTCAATGGTTACTCGGGTTTCTTCGGTCAAATAGTTGAGCATCGCTCGATGATTCGATAAGGAATTTTGGAGGCAATGGTAGGGGCTACCCCACATATGTGATTTTTTAATTGCCTATGACTTTTCTCCAGACAAAGTAGGTGAATTTCATCTGCATCTCTACCTTTGGAGGAGAGAGGGCTTTCAGGTAATGTGTCGCATGTTCAGAGTTTCACTTTCCTGGGGGAATATTGGCCCGTTAAAGGATTTTTCTTCATTTGCACTGCCAAATCTTGGCTGAGTGTGGGGTCGTGGACTATCTTCCGCTCATATTTGTTGTTTGTCTTAGGGAACAGTCATGGCTGTTATGATTTATGGCGAGGATTTAATAGACATTTTACTCATTTTACGGCGCATCGAGATATTGCTCAAGCAGGCCTCTAGCTGGTGTCCTGTCTGACAAGGCCTCGGGAAATATCCCGATGTCCGGCAGACTTCTATCATTTTCCGATAGGTTGGGAAATCAACTTTGTTCTAGTGATTTTAGGAATTTTCCGATTCATTTGTTTGCATTTAGAGAAAGAGTACGCCAGGTGCACATTCACTTCAAAGCGAAAACTAAGGTCAATTCTGGGACCCTGCACCTGTCATTAGCCATTAGCTAGTCACAAAATCTGGTAGCCGGCTTTTCGCCGGTGCTTAATCGGCTAGCCACCGATCTGAAAACCGGCTAGCTGTAAACAACCTTCGTGTGACGAATATTACTTTAGCAGCTCCGCTGAAGTCCGTAAAGTTTTGTCCACTTGTGTTTCTGTTCAGGCTTCAGATGGATGCAACATTACTTACGCTGCAAAAAACTTATGCGCGACGTGAGTACCACACGAAGAAAATTGTTCTGCAAAAACCGATACACGTGATTACATCTACTGCAAAAACGCATGCTATCTTTACTTATTCGTTACATTACTTCTGCAAAACTCATACACGACATAGGTACCACACGGCAATACGTACAATATACGACAATATAATATACGATAATAATCAATATAGATAATAATAGATCAATATAAATAGTAATGAATAAATGTAAATAGATGGATATATATGTGACAATACACGACAGCGAAAACTTATGCTTGTCATTGCCTTTTCAGAAAATGTTTCTACAATCTTCACTTACACGCAACATTATTTGTGCTGCAAAAACTCATACACAACATAGCACTAGACGAAAAAGGCCTATGCTGCAAAAATCACATTCTAGCCATTACTTCTACAGCAAAGACTTGACCATACGTCCTTCCTGTTGCACTAATGTCGCGGACAAGTCAATGAGCAAGGGTTCTATAAGATATTAGGGTAGAGGTAATGACGGATATAACTTTTGAAGCAGAAGTTTCGTCGTGTAGCACTTATCTTGTGTATAAGTCTTTGCGGTAGAAGTAAAGTTGTGTATAACTAATGACTGCAGATAGTTTTGCACTAGGATTAGTATACATTTTGAGGTGTAAGTTTTGTCGTGTAGCACTAATGTCACATATAAATTTTTGCTGTGGATTAATGTCGTTTATAGGTGATGACTGCATAGGTGTTTGCGGCAAAATTGACAAAAACGAGAACGATTTTGTGCAGCAAAAATTTCGTCACGTAGCACCAACGTCTATGCACTGAAAATAAAAGTAATGTCGTAGCACTCTTATCGGTAGGAGTTTTGTTGTAGCACTAATGTGAAGCTTCTGCACATCAACCATAACTGAACATTTTCCTCTGCCCACTGTCATTTTGAACTCTCTCAGTCGCTTTGGTATTTGAGCCGGCGGAATATTGATTCTCCGCCAAAAATGCAAGTGAAATCCGGAAGGAGCGACAAGACCTGAAATTGCAATGTAATGGGATACATTTGAGAAAAAAAAAATCATGCTGAATATGGGCAACAATTCAGGAGATAAGGTCATGCCCAAAACTGGACTGGATATGGACATGTAGATAAACCACCACACTTGTCATATTTTATCCGATATCATACTCGAGGCTCTATCGGAACGTACGCGCACGCGAGGCGAGGGATACAATTAGTTTCTCTCTTGCTCCAAGCTATAGGTCGCTTCAGCTGACAGGTGAGGTCAAGTCTGGAGCTCTCCTCCTCTGATTCCTCCCGGTGCTCCCTCCGCACACCATCTCCTCTCGCTGGGAGCCCCTGCCCGTGGGCGGGTACGGAGCGCGGGCCCCATTTGTCCGACGCGTGCCAGCGGTCGCAGGGCGGATGCATTGTACTGTCAGCAGAGCGACGCTCGGAGATGCCCTCCCCGCAGGTGCGCCACATTGCGCAAGCGCCGCGGGACGTCGGCCCATCGGCGCGCGCCGCAATCGTCGCCGTCGCGCGCCATCCTTGACACGCGGCCGGCGCGGCCGTTGGGCTCGGATCCATCAGCGCGGCGGGCGGCTGCGGCGAGCGAAGGCCGGTGGATCGCGCCATTACTGATCGGCCGCCAGCGCGTACCGGGTCCAGCACGCTGCCGGGCGCGGCGACGGCCGGTTACTGTCTGACGTCTGATTGGGCGTGGATGTCCTCATCTGGTCGGGTCGGTGATCTGAACGACGTCTGATTGGGCGTGGATGTCCTCATCTGGTCGGGTCGGTGATCTGAACGACGTCTGATTGGACGTGGATGTCCTCATCTGGTCGGGTCGGTGATCTGAACGACGTCTGATTGGGCGTGGATGTCCTAATCTGACCGGGTGGATGATCTGAACGACGTCTGATTGGGTGGGGATGTCCTAATCTGACCGGGTGGATGATCTGAACGACGTCTGATTGGGTGGGGATGTCCTAATCTGACCGGGTGGATGATCTGAACGACGTCTGATTGGGTGGGGATGTCCTAATCTGACCGGGTGGATGATCTGAACGACGTCTGATTGGGTGGGGATGTCCTAATCTGACCGGGTCGGTGATCTGAACGACGTCTGATTGGGTGGGGATGTCCTAATCTGACCGGGTCGGTGATCTGAACGACGTCTGATTGGGTGGGGATGTCCTAATCTGACCGGGTCGGTGATCTGAACGACGTCTGATTGGGTGGGGATGTCCTAATCTGACCGGGTCGGTGATCTGAACGACGTCTGATTGGGTGGGGATGTCCTAATCTGACCGGGTGGATGATCTGAACGACGTGACGGCTGGACAACCAGATCGACTTTGCCCATGTCCTTGGTCGAGCCGGCGCGTATGCACGCAACGTCACGGTCTGACGTTCCATGTCAATCAAGGCCGTTTGTGAACAGATGCAAGTGGGCTTGATAGGAAACGGCAATGCGGTCTACATTACAAGCATGTCCAAATCGGCGCTGGTATTAGTGACACCAATGTCAAAACGTAAACCAAATATAAATTAAGTGCGGTCAAGTGCCTTACTGATGAATAAGAAAAACCCGCGGACCCACGGGAAAACGTTAAAGGGAATGTTTCCACATTTATATGTGGTTTTCACCCGTCTGAGCTGCACTCTCGCGAAATGGGGAAAGGTATGCCGGAAGGATATTTCAAAGTCAGCTGGCATTCATGCCATGATAACGACATTTAACAGGGCCAAAGAATATGACTCTAAGCGTTCATATCTGGCGTTCGTGAGCGCGGTTTCCAAATATAACGGCCGCCAATTGGCTGTCAATCAATGTTGTGCAAGGTACGATACCGTGATCAAACTACGGCACATCGAGGAGCATATTTACTAAACAGAGAATTGTGCTGTCTAGAGCAGTCTTTTCCACCAAAAAAGTATACCAATAGTTTTGAGAGCTTGTTTCATGATATCTCACGCCTTGTTCAACATCTTGAAATGTGAACGTTCCCTTTAATGAAAATCACCAAGGCGGAAACGACGAATTATAATAGAGCGGCATACTTTCTTCCCATTTCAGTTTTTGTTCGTCTTCCTTTGTCCCATTTTTTTATTTTCTCTTACTTTTTCTAGGTTTCGCCTCATGTCGTTTGGCACGGCATGATTCAGGCATTCGTTGTGTCGCCTTTGAGATGAGAGCCTAGGTATTTTGCCATTTTGCTTCAGATTCTGCCCCATTTCTACTCTGCGAATGTATTGGCAGTTGGTTGATAACTCTGGATGTGACGAAAATAGACAAAGCACTTATCCACAAAAGTGTTCATAAGGAACGCAGGGAGGTGTAATCATTCATACAACATCATTTGAAAGGAAAATGTTTTCTTCGTTACCCGACCACGCGAAAACGATAAGTTTTAGACGAATCATTATGCGAAAAAGCAAAAGTTTTCGTCATTTTAAGGTTGTATTGATAATGCACAATACCAATGTTTGAATGGTCGTTTTGGATGGTTGAACTGCGTCTTCAGTGCTATAGGTGATAAATGCACAAAACACTGCAATATTGACAGCAACTTGCTCTAAGGGATGGTGAAATGAAGCTTTTGGGAAACAATACCGAGGCACGTCTGCTTCTACCATGCTGGAAACGTTGACTGCAAAACCGGGGGTATGCTTTTTTCCTATTCAGCCGGTGGTTCAGACCCCGCAGAACGTTGGGAAGAAAGTGGACCAAATCCGGGAGTAAATCAGTTTTTTGTCGTATTTTGGTGATTGCTTTCATCATTTTTCACTGCCCCACTCCCACCTCCGACTTATTTTGCGAACTA
The DNA here is from genome assembly GCF_011947565.3 of Pollicipes pollicipes. NCBI lineage: Eukaryota > Metazoa > Arthropoda > Thecostraca > Pollicipedomorpha > Pollicipedidae > Pollicipes > Pollicipes pollicipes. Next base: position 19,580,719 of record NW_023596225.1, read on the forward strand.
AACCTGCCGCAAACCCTACGTGGATATTGTCTTTAACCAATTACGCGTCACGCACTTGGAGAGACAAGAGCAAGCATATCTCTTCGCAAACCGAGCACGTTCGCTTCGCATCATGACCGGCCAAACACATCCCCGCGATACATACAACCCGATCCTCCCGTCTGCATCCTATCAGTCATCAGTCGCGATAATGCCGTCGCAGCTCCCCGCCGTCCGTTCACTGTTCCGCCAGCACACGTGCCCCTGCCAGTGAGGCCAGTCAGCGGCCGGCGCCGAATCCTTGGCCCCCAAGCGCCGCCCCACCGCCGCCGCCGCCGCCGCCGTCGCGCGCCGGTACTTGCGGTAGCGGGTACTGGGTCGGCACCGGCGTCGGGAGGTGGTCGCCCTGCGCGCGGAAGCCGTCCACGCCAGCCGTGTATGTGACGGTGCGCGTGATGCCGCTGGGGTCGACGTAGCTGTAGGAGCCGGCCACCTCCATGTCGCCTGTCTCCGGCTCGGTGCCCGGCTCGAAAATGCCTTCCTCGTTTTGGCTTATGCCGTTCGAGGTCGTATACCTGCCGGCGGCGGCAGCGGCGGTAGCTTAGATAGGCCGTGGCACAGGCCGGCTCTGAACACTGAGATAGTTCGATAATGGGTAAATCAATGCATATGTTTTATCGGAACGGAGCCAAAATTGAGCGCTTTCACGGCATAACTGGCGGCCTTAAACAAATAGATAACATTGCATGTCTTGACACAAAGGTTACCGCCAGCTCTTTAACGCTATAAAAGATGACAAACGCAAATTGAACACAGGAATAGGGCAAAACTAAGAAATGAGTAACAAACATGGCAAACAATTGAGCTGGGTCACCAATACAGGCGGGAGCGCGTGGCCCTCTCTAACATCCAGTCCGTGCAGCCCCACCCATCCGCGAGCATGCAGCGGCGGGGGGGGGGGGGGGCTGTCACACCTGTAGACGTAGTTGCCAAGGCCGCCGTTCGGCTGGTTCTCCTCCTCGATGATGGTCGCCTGCGCGTCCGAGCCGGAGATGTAGGAGATGGTGTTGAAGTTGTCGTACTGCGGGCCGGGCGTCGGCACCGAGGGCCGCAGGCGGCGGCCGACACCATCAGTAAACACTGGGGATGAAGCGAGAAGTGACGGCTGGGGAGGCCCAATATCGAGCCCGTCTGTCAGGCCGCTTGTCGGCGCAGACCCGTCAGAAAGCATCACTGGACTTAACAATACCGGCTGTTTGACTTGTCAAGTTTGATTTGGAGGCCACTAAACTGACGTCGAAGAATAACCGAGAATGAAGGCACATCAAAAGTTGGGTCCGAGATTTGCCCAATTTTGTTTGAAAAGGAACAAACAACAGAAATACAGCCTGACAGAATGGAGACAGGAGGCCTGGCCATCGTACGTGACATGGAGCTGGCGATCGCCGCCTCGTGTGGTGACAGGTTCACACGTTTAACTGCTGGCATGGGGTGTGTAATGGGTCAATGTGGTGGGTGTATCTACCGTGGCTTTACTCCGATTTTCGCGTTAAAAATTCAATGCTACCTTGTTGGTCTTTGTTTTGGCGTGCAATAACAACATACCGAGGCAATTCGTTACAGGTCGGTGTTTGCAATATGTGTATGCAATAGCTTATATAAGTATTTATATATATATATATATATATATATATATATATATATATATATTGTCCTTTTAACACTAGAGTACACCACTCATAATTGACGGTAGCCGACCGGAACAGGTGTGGGGCAGAGGCAGCATCACTATGTGTCCCTCGTAACCCCGTTCGATTGGTCTTAGGTAGGTGGATCGCAACCTTTTCCACAACAAGCATACGGTTTCGCCAATCACGCACCCAGCTCTCAAAACACCTAACGTCATCTAACGGCTACTCACGAAGCTGGTCGCCATCGCGTCGTACGAAGATGCCGGCGATGCGCCGCTGACGGTACCTGACGCCTCGGACACTGACGTGTGGGAACTGCACAGAGGGGTGCTCACTTTAAGTAGGCTCCGCGCAGGAGATGCCGCTTGACACGAGGGCTGGTGGTTTCGACTGCACAATGGAGGCCGGCAGGGGCCGGCCCATTGTTTGTTCAACCTCCCTAGTCAGCTGAAACTGGTGTGGCCCGTGTAGCAGCAGCCAACCAGGGGGTAGAGACGGGCCACACGATAGCTTTTTAAAAAGATTTTATCCGAATGTTTTTGAATGGATGGGCTTCTGGGACCAGAGCTCAAGTTAAGCGGTACTTGTTGAGTGAGCACTGGCCCTTACCATTGATTCGCGCAACTCCAGTTCATCGGCAAAATTTAGGGGAGAATGTATCATGCCGGAATGTCTGACATGGTCCGACCTATCTTCTGACGTCATCTGACCTTTAGCGCGGCCGCTGCCACCGGCCGCAGGCCATGCATGTCAAGGGCAAAAAGTGAGCGTAATAAAGCGACTCGAAAAAAGAAAAAAAATAGCGAACTTGAACCCGCCCGGCCACAGGTGGGTGGATCGGAAGGCAGACGCTCTGACCAGCTGAGATAACGGAACGGGCTTCAAGGTAATCAACAGGACCTTCAGGGCCAGGGAATGTTCAAGACCCCAAAATGCGCGGACATTCTCGGGCACTTTGGACCCAGTTGACTTTGAGGCTATTTCGCCTCAACTGGAATATTAGCATTCTTGGCCATCCGCGCAGGCTTCGCCTCATTCCACACTGCTGGTTCAGTGTCCTAGAGTCCTGGACGTCTTGAGGGAGGCATGGCCCATCTAGTCCACGATGGCGGCAGCAACAGGACGGCCGAGTATCTGAAATAATATCCGAGACAGTCAGAAGGCGCAAGAAAAAGCCATTGGCCATCTTGTAGGTAAGAATTCCAAGCAACCTGAATATTCGTCGTGTTTCTTGCATTCAACAGTCCTTCCCTAACAACCAGTAGACAGCTAAGCGGTGTCAACCGTTCCAGGAACCTCAACCCAAAAATGTTGGAAGGGAGTCCATCAAGGTCCGAAAGTTACCATAAATTCGAAGTATAGATTTTAACCAAAAGGCTGTGTCTCGGTGTGGATGTAGGAATGTCGCGAAAGGTGGAGGCCTTTCCAATGCATGGAAGTGGTATACAGGTAGGGATCCAGGGTTTTGTCAGGGGGTGGACCACGCTTCATTGTGGTAATCCCTAGGACTTGGTGCCCGCCCGCCTTTCACAAAGAATTCCCCGGTGTCGGCCACTTTATTTTGTGACTCTTGTTTTTTAATTGGTAAAATGTCTTCAACCGGGATAGTCCGCCGAATTTAGCTCGCTTTACTTCGAAACGTCAGTTTTTTAGTTTGCATGTTAAACTTGATGATTTATGGGTCAATTGTGGCTCGCCTGAACCTTGATGCATCTTGAAAATAAAAGTTGTGTAGACGCGGAAAGAGGATTTTGGTGACCCAAGGAAGGCGATGGTCCCTTGCCCCTCCCTCTGGATTCCCCACTGGTGGTTCATGAATTCTAATTAGTACAATTACAAATCTATCTATTCTTCAGTCGCACTGTAGGGTCGAGGTACGGAAGAGCCCAATTACTGAGCTTGGTTATTCCTTCCGTTTGCGGAAATCGGGCATTGGTGAATGGTAAAAAGCCATCGCTTAGACTTAGGCATCGGGTACAAAAAATGTGATCAGTTTCATGATTTCTTTTCATCCAAGCGACCAACTGACCAAGGGTTTGCGATGAACCCTGCGTACGGCACCCCAGTGTAGCCCCAGATAAAAAGTCAGCCGATCACAAAAATCATAGTTTTAGAACCACGCTCCAAGCCATTGATCCATCCATTGAGCCATGGTTCCATCCATGGACTGCCATTTATTTGGATACGGACTTCATACATTTGTCCCATTCGTCACAACGCCAAGCGAAAGTCGTGGGACGTCATTGTCAACCTGAAAACGGAAGAAACCTTCAATATTTTTGATATACGCACAAAGGCACGAAATAGCGTCATCAAATTTTGTCAGTCAGGGGGCCCCACATTGCCTAACAGGGGGTCCTGTATCGGCAATGGGTCCAGTCTTTGCTCACGGGAACATTTGCTGAAAAAGGAGAGGGACCAGATCACGAACACCGGGGGCTTATTTTGTTGGTCCAGACTTCTGACAATGCAAGTCGATATGAAAGCTTATGCTGAGAGCACGTTATAAGATTATGGAAGGGCGCTTGAACATTTAGGGCCGCCAGTGCGGAGGGAACTCTCACCCCACTTTAGCTAAGGGCACGTTAAGGCGACTCAGGGTATCTGGAAATTATTGGGACCTCCCACGTTGAGGACCCCCAAATAAGATATTTCCCGCGTTTACAGTCCGGACCCGTTCGATTCAGTCTAGGACGGTTACCCGATTGTCGTACAGCTGCTCGAGCACCAGCCTCGTCTGTCTTTGTAGTCGCAGTGGGATCCATTCTAACATTGCTGAGCCCCTTCCGATCTATTTTGACCCGGTCCTATCCCAACCTTTCCTATGGAGTGGTGGAAATATATTAATATAGCGCGTGATGCTATCTCCCAATATTCTTTTCAACATTTTGCGTGAATTTTTGCATGTCGATGACGTCAACGACAGCTTTTGAGAGATTCATTCATACGCAGGTTTGTTTGTCCGTGACTTCATCATCATCCGCCGACATGCCTCCGTGAATCCCAGGCTTCCATAGACAGTTTAGACCGTTTGAAATCGCAGCAACTTGGAAAGTACGGTACAAGGGTCCAGTTCCATGTTCAGCTGAGGGAGGGAGGCTTCAGCCCGCTTGTTGAGCTCGAGCCCTCCAAAGTTTGAGAGATGATTAGGCCAAATCCCGAAAGACGCCCCTTTGTTGCCAAATTTTGACGGTCAGGTTTTATAGTTTTTCACGACCTATCCCCAAATAATTATGTAAAAGCACACCCCTGACACCGTACTGCTTCAACATCCATTTCATGGTTATTTTGCATCCCAGTGACGTCATAAAAATTATGCCATGAGGGGTAAAGAAACCCAGTTTGCATGGTGATGACGTCATCGTCAGCTGACACGTTATGCACAATCCGCACTCCCTTGAGGGCAACCGCACCGTGATGATCTTGCCTTGCGTGGTCACCAATAGCACTAGCGGTGAGGGAACACGATTTTGAGGCGGATACAGGTATTACCAGACATGTAGTAGTGCATTAGCGCAATAGTGGTATAAACAACATGATTTTCTAAAGCGATATCCTTGGAATAAGGTATCGTCTATATTTCAAGAAAATCATGTGATTTAAACGTATTTTTTGGATGCCGGAAGAGTTAGCGGTGGCGTCTTGAAGAGTGCTGCTTAGAGGAGGTGAGCGCAAATTTTGGGTTCCACTTCAGTGGCGTAAGCAGGGCTTTGTGGTCACGACCCCATGTAGGTTGTTGGGAAGGGTAGCCTACTCCCCAGGGGTGTAGTTTACTATTCAGTTTTAGGGCTTCAGCCCCCCCCCCCAAACTTGGGCTGTGAGCTTCAGGCTCCAGCTTGCCATCTGTGGGAAGAAATTTAGCCAAATCTGGTGAGATACATGCGCTTAGGCGTATTTTGGCGGGCAGGCTAGGGTCATTTTCACTTTTCGGCCCACCATCACATTTTTGTGGAACCATGCCGCTGCTTTCTGCTCGCAAGACACATTCCCGGAGTGTTGGCGCTCATAAAATTTGCCGATGTGAAGGCCCACGCTAGGAAGACTACGTGAACTACGTTTAAAATGACCTACCGCTCGGAAGACATACGCTTGGAAGCCATACGCCCTGAAGAAAAAAATGCGAGGATACCTACCAAAACATACCGAAAAAACCCATGCCTTGAAAACCATACTCCCGGAAACCTCTCCTTGATTACTTTCTTGCATGTCCTTTATCGGGTCAGAAATATTCCAGTAGCAAGGGGCTGCGGCACACAGTAAGTGGCCAAAGGGGGTTAGGAATGTTGCTAGAGTTGAACACTAGTGATCACGAACATCCACATGTTTAAACTATGCCCATTTGTCTACAGCTCTCCGCGTCCGTAAGGTCATTCCATAGTCCCTGTCCTGTCCGGTCCATTCCGTCCTTTCGCGTTCGGGGCCGTTACCACCCAAGCTTTACCTTTTCGTTCCAACAACGGTCCGGTCTGCTCTGGCGCGGTTCGGCCCCTTCGTTGCATTCCGTCCAGATTCGAACTGAACCTCTCCAGCTCTTCAGGCCCAGCTCAACCATGTCTTGTCCGGTAACATCAGAAAGCCGGTAGACTGACCTATCCAGGTTTCTTTCCGTCTCAAGACCCCTGCGTCCACCTGGCCTATTTCGGTCACCACCTCGATCATTTCGGAACCCCTGATCCTCTCAGGATCAGGGGCCCCTCAGGAATTTGCTCAGAGGTCCTGAGTCACCCAGCCCCTTGATCGTTGCAAGAGCCTTTAAAAAACCCCAGCACTATTTTAAAACTCTGGTTTATTGCACAACAGCCTGTCAAACATACTCACAGCACCATACAGAGACTGTCATGGTGCGATCATTGACACAGTTTATAGAGCAGCCGACAGTGCACAACACCGCTTGCTTATTTCACGCATCTAACATTCCAAACAGCATATTGGTTTCCGTTACTCTTGCTCCGTGCTCATGGCTAGTTGTCCGTTCATTCTAAGAAATGGTCGTTCCCAAAATATTTTAACGTCATGCCAAAGGAACAAAGTAGTGGAGTGGTGCACCCACTTTACCACATTGGTCACTGAAGGGGTGTGCAGCTGCCCGTCTTGCAAGCACGTATCTTGCATTTGAGTGATATCTGCGTTATTCTATATAGCAATTCTCACAATTATGTCGGACGATGCGATTTCAAGAGATGGGACATGAATTTTTTGCCCATTCATCACCAAAATTGACTGTTAATCTTTTCTGCCACGGAGCAATTTTTGGGCGGTAGGTATATACTTATTTTATCCTGACAGGTGGAGATGCTTACACTTCAAAGAACACAAGATAGCTAGCGGCTCTTTTATTGGACGTTAATGGTACATCTCATGTCACCAGCTAACCTTCCAGTGTCTCAGTATGGCATGGCACCACCCCATGTATGCCAAGATATATACGCACATTCCGGGGTGCTTTCTTCCAAACACATTACGGGTCAGTACGCACCGTCTGTGACCTGCGAAATCGTCGATTGTTCTTGTTGCCGTTTTGATACAAGGTTGCATGAATTATGGAGCTCCCATTCGCCGTTACGAGAAAACAACGTCATTTAATCCCCTGTCGCAATTCTCTTACGTTAAAAGTGGCTATTCTGGGGTCACTAGACGCTATATCTCGGCCCGGACTGGCAAGTTTTGGCGTGTCATGCGAATGGCTGTTTAGTGTTGTGTTCCGTCCGCCCCCGCGCCTGCCAGGGCGGCTCGTGGTGGGTCGTGGAGATTGGCCCGGCCGGGGTCACGAGGTCATAGCTTGTGGCGCCACACGAGCAGTGACGCCGGGCGGGCGCGGTGCGAGCGTCAGAGTGTTTGGGCTGCGGACACGTGTCGAGAAGGTCTAGTTTGCTTCGGGTTCGGTACGTTAAAGGAATACAAGTCTGATTTCCAGCGGACTATGTGGAATCGGAGCACGGAGAGAGGTGGAACACTACAGGCTGGCTTACTAAGGACTGTCATTGAAATGTAGAAACATGAAACAGAATAAGACGAGTGGACGGATATATATATATATATATATATATATATATATATATATATATATATATATATATATATATAATTCGGCAAGCAGGCAAGCAACTGGCAGAAAACAGACGAATAAAAGGCTGTAAATTGGCAATTAACAGGTGGAAGACGGGGAAAGAACAGTCAGCAAACAGACAATAATCGACGAACAGGAAAAATAAGCGGCAAATGGGCAAGCAAGCAAGGGTAGACACGCAAACAGAGAGCAATAACAGTCAAAACGAAGACAAAAACCGATGGAAAGCAGAGAAATAACCACGAAAACACACAAAGCTTGGCAATGTTTTAGAGCTTCTGTTCGAGTTTGTTTTGTTTATTTAAAGTTTTAATGTTTTTTTGTTGTTGACATGCTCCGCAGCGATGGCGCGAAAACTCTATGGGTAAGTTGGGTGGGGTGGGGTCAAACATGATGCTCACTTCGCATTTTTCCACACACCGCCATATGGCTGATGTTACATGCCTTGATTCTGAAGTGCGTTCGGCGGCAGCTCGAGCTGTTTAGCCTAACAGGTCAGGGCATCACTGTTCATATTGTCTTCGCGGGGAACTAAATGGCTTCGGTTGGTGAGGCACTGTGGGCAGAGTCAGGTGAGGAAGATGAAGAGTGTCACGTTACATGCCGGCTCTTGGAAGGCTGTGAATGAAATAGATTATGAGAGTTTGTGATAAGATCTACGAGAGGCTAAGATATGACCGATGAGACCTTCATGATGAGACCTATGAGAGTTAAAGATACCCTAAATCTGCATATTCCGGTGCATCGTTAGGTTGTCAAATATTTGATCCCAAACATTGGAATGGATGGATGTCTGGGATCAAAGCTCACGCTGAACAGTGCTTGCTGTGCGAGCCCGTACTCTTACCGCCCGATCGTGAAATTTCTGGTCAGCGACTTAATTTGGCGGCGAAAACGTACCGCAACGTTCTGCTCTGTCTATTCTGTCCTGTTACATCACTTGACCTTTAGCGCGGTCGCTTCCACTGACCGCGAGTCATACTGGTCAAGGGCAAGCCGAAGCAGCTGTGCTGTGTACAAGTTGGTGCGTATATAACGATATACATATATATATATATATATATATAATATTATATCTATATGTATATAATATATATAATATTATATATATATAAATACGCACAATCTATGTTTTGTCTGTATACATAGACGAAAACTTACGCTCTAGTAACGATGCACATCCGCGAATGGAACCCTCTAATTACTAAACAAACAAATGCGCGTGGAACCTTCTATCAGCATGGAGGGCCAACATTAGGACAGAGAGCATCGGAACGCTGAGTATTTGCGTGTTGCTGATGAACGTTGTTGCTTGTCAGTGATGGGCATGGGCAATGCGTGAATGCTTATTCTATTGTGATATGTAAATATACGTATTTGTGCTGCACCCATACGAACATCAACAAAAAGCTAAAGCTAAAGAAGCTAAATCATCAGATTTATTGAGAAAATATCCTGAAAGGTCATCAATGCTGAGTCCACCGATTTTAAGAAAACATGCGTAAGGAAAAGGATGCTTCCTAAATACATACATATATATATATATATATATATATATATATATATATATATAAGCTTGCGTTATGTTAGCCACGAGGCTCATGGTAAGTCCGCTGTGGACCGGGCAGATGGTCCACCGAACTGGCGAGCATCTTATGCCCAAATGAACGTTAAAACTGTGCTCCGAAGAGCCAACTATTTTTTGTTTTGTCGAGGGACGAGCCCTTTAATGGGAGTCTAACGTGGTGTGACTCGCCTCTACAGGCATACGTCCTCAGAATTCAGGCAGTTTTAGCGACTAATCAGTCTTTACCACACCGTGTGTTGTATTGTTTTAACTGATTTGCTGCTCTGTATTTCTATTCAGTGGTTCCTACACCCCGTGGATTCCTGATGTTTGCCTTATATGTGCGGACCTTATGTCACTGGGATGAATACTTACACACATATTTTGGTGTGGTGAAGTAAAACGCCCTTCCAGTGGTGTTGAAATCCGATTTCCTCTTCTGTAATACGCAGGATTCAGTATCGTTGATATGCAAAATGGAAGAATTACCCTGAAACCACTCTGTCATCCTGCCAAGACCACAAGGAAGAAGAGCAATGAAGTCCAATAGTGGATCATGCATGTTTATTTTTATGGCGGCAGCAGTCACAGGTCAGTAATGGCAGCGGCATTGACACGTCAAAACCCACCGCATTTGCTGACAGCTCAGACTGCCCTAAACATCTGCCTACATCACCGATGATCGCCGCCTGTTAGACTTGCAATTGCAGACGCGATTTGCCACGTCTTATTCTATCTGCTATATATCGTTAATACATTAGTCCGATATTGGCCAACAGAGAAAAGGCTCGTGGTACTCTGAATTGTGCATATCGTCAAAGTTGGGGTCACCACTCACTTAATATTCCGCTGAATCTTGGGTCGCCGCTTTATTCTACCGCTCGTCTGTTCGCATGGTCCTACTCATGTCCATCCATTTGTCGACTGCAACACGTCTCACGTGCTTGCCACAGCCGGCCGCGCGGCGCCATTCGTGCAGCGGTTTGAGTACCTGGCGTACGCGCGAGCACGAGCGGCGGCCGGCGGCGCGCGCGGAGCGGGCGACGCCACCACCGCTGACGCTCAACTTCACGGCTCTGGGCCGCGAGTTTCGGCTGCTGCTGACCGCCGACCGGACGACGATCCCGCCCGAGCTGCTGACCGACGGCCCGGCCGGCGTCACGCTCTACCAGGGCAGCGTGCACGGTGAGGGGAGTCGCCAGAGCAGAGCACACGGTGATGACCTGTACCGCGGTAGAGCACACGGTGATGGGCTGCATCGGGGCGGGGCACACGGTGATGGGTTGCATCAGGGTGGGGCACACCATGATGAGCTGTGCTGGGGTGGAGCACACGGTGATGGGCTGTACCGGGGCGGGGCACACGGTGATGGGCTGTAACGGGGAGGGGCACGGCGGTGAGCTGTACCGGGGCGGGGCACACGGTGGTGAGCTGTACCGGGGCGGGGCACACGGCGGTGAGCTGTACCGGGGCGGGGCACACGGTGGTGAGCTGTACCGGGGCGGGGCACACGGTGGTGAGCTGTACCGGGGCGGGGCACACGGTGGTGAGCTGTACCGGGGCGGGGCACACGGTGGTGAGCTGTACCGGGGCGGGGCACACGGTGATGGGTTGCATCAGGGTGGGGCACACCGTGATGAGCTGTGCTGGGGTGGAGCACACGGTGGTGAGCTGTACCGGGGCGGGGCACACGGTGATGGGCTGTATCGGGGTGGGGCACGGCGGTGAGCTGTACCGGGGCGGGGCACACGGTGGTGAGCTGTACCGGGGCGGGGCACACGGTGGTGAGCTGTACCGGGGCGGGGCACACGGTGGTGAGCTGTACCGGGGCGGGGCACACGGCGGTGAGCTGTACCGGGGCGGGGCACACGGCGGTGAGCTGTACCGGGGCGGGGCACACGGTGGTGAGCTGTACCGGGGCGGGGCACACGGTGGTGAGCTGTACCGGGGCGGGGCACACGGTGGTGAGCTGTACCGGGGCGGGGCACACGGCGGTGAGCTGTACCGGGGCGGGGCACACGGCGGTGAGCTGTACCGGGGCGGGGCACACGGTGGTGAGCTGTACCGGGGCGGGGCACACGGTGGTGAGCTGTACCGGGGCGGGGCACACGGTGGTGAGCTGTACCGGGGCGGGGCACACGGCGGTGAGCTGTGCCGGGGCGGGGCACACGGCGGTGAGCTGTACCGGGGCGGGGCACACGGTGGTGAGCTGTACCGGGGCGGGGCACACGGTGGTGAGCTGTACCGGGGCGGGGCACACGGTGGTGAGCTGTACCGGGGCGGGGCACACGGTGGTGAGCTGTACCGGGGCGGGGCACACGGTGGTGAGCTGTACCGGGGCGGGGCACACGGTGGTGAGCTGTACCGGGGCGGGGCACACGGCGGTGAGCTGTACCGGGGCGGGGCACACGGCGGTGAGCTGTACCGGGGCGGGGCACACGGTGGTGAGCTGTACCGGGCGGGGCACACGGTGGTGAGCTGTACCGGGGCGGGGCACACGGTGGTGAGCTGTACCGGGGCGGGGCACACGGTGATGGCTGCATCGGGTGGGGCGCGCCATGATGAGCTGTACCGGGTGGAGCACACAGTAATGACCTAAACCGGGGTGGAGCACACGGTGATAAACTGTACCACGGTAGAGCACACGGTGGTGGGCTGTATCGGGGGTGGAGCACACGGTGATTAGCTGTACCGCGGTAGAACACACGGTGGTGGGCTGTATCGGGGTGGAGCACACGGTGATTAGCTGTACCGCGGTAGAACACACGGTGATGGGCTGTATCGGGGTGGAGCACGCGTACCGGGGTGGAGCACACGGCAATGAGCTGTACCGGCGTGGAGCACACGATGGCGGTGTACCGGGGTGAAGCACGCGGCGATGGCTGTATTAGGTTGGAGCACACGGTGGTGAGCTATACCGGTGTGGAGCATACGGTGATGAGCTGTACCGGGAGGAGCACACGGCAATGAGCTGCACCGGGGTGGAGCACACGGTGATGAGCTGTACCGGGGTGAAGCACACGGCGATGAGCTGTGCCGGGGTGGAGCACACGGCGATGAGCTGTGCCGGGGTGGGACATACGGTGATGAGCTGTAAGGCGGCGGAGCACACAATGCGGGGCTATCTAGACCAGACGCACAACGCAGTTCTGTTCTAGGGTATGATGCACGGTGGGGAGAAGAGGGGGGGGGGGAGGAG
>NW_023596225.1:19594221-19621751 GCF_011947565.3 Pollicipes pollicipes
AGTGGCGGACGTCCACGGCTTAGCGCTCACTCCGGCACCAGCGGCGGGTGTCCCCCGGCTTAGGTGCTCATCCAGGAACCAGCATAGGGCGCCCCCAGGTTAGGTGCTCACACAGGCATCAGTAGCGGGTGTCCTGCCGCCTTAGGTGCTCACACAGGCACCAGCGGCGGGTGTCCCGCCGCCTCAGGTGTTCACATAGGCATCAGAAGTGGGTGTCCCGTCGACTTAGGTGCTCACACAGGCACCAGCGGCGGGTGTCCCGCGCCTCAGGTGCTCACACAGGCACCAGCGGTAGGCATCCCCGCTTATGCTCACACAGGCGCCAGCAGCGGGTGTCCCCGGACCAAGTACTCACCCGGGAACCAGCAGCGGACGGTGCCCAGTCCTGGCCGCAGGTAGTCCTCGGGCGGCACCAGGTCGTCGGGCGCGTACTGCATGAAGACGGTGACGAGCGTGAGCACCAGCGGACAGAGCCAGCAGTACAGCGAGTACCGGATGAACCGCTTCGTCTTGTTGCTGGCTGCCGTGGTCGAGCGGACCCGGCTGAAATGGACACAGCGGGCCGGTGAGCTGTGATGCCCTGTGAACGGCCGTGGTCTCTTGTGGGGCGGAGCTGGGACATGTGTAGCTTGGTTAGTGAGCTCTCAGCAGACCGAAAGCCTTTCACGGTGCAGTACTGGTTTGTCTATGACGGCCTAAGACAGCAAGCGGCAACACCATCGACCACTAGCAAGACATTCAGTATGGCTTGGGATGGATTGGGGTACATAATGAGATGAATCATCTAACACAGTAACCAATTTCATCAACGTCTGGAAACTGAACCCCATTCGTCATTGCCAACTGGACATTTGCACTGTCTGCAAGGCCATCCTTCAACAGCACAAATCACTAGCCGGCTATCCGTTCCAAATACCGATGTTTCCTGGTCAGAGATGGCGGAACCTGAGACCCACACATAAGCAGATGATAAGCGTATGACGCCACGTCGTTTACCTGAGGCTATGGAGACGCAGATGCGTTGTAATATAAAGGATATGACCTACCGCTACCTAGAGACACATAGTAGGCGTCGGAATGCCAAAAAGAGGGAAACCAGAGTCTGGGTCTTCAAAACCGCCAGAAATTTCAATCTACTACTAATACATTGAAGAGTTCCTGCACGCGGTCCGTATATGCACGTGAAGGTCCGCGTGCATGTGACGGTCCGGGGTGCATGTGACGGTCCGCGTTGCATGTGACGGTCCGGGGTGGGTGAGACGGTGCGGGGTGCATTTTCGGTTCACGGATAGAAATAACTGTTAAAATCCAGTCTTAATTACGTAAAGTGAGGAGCGAAGCGGTACATGCTGAACCGGGGACAAGTCGTACGTAACAGAGGAGTGTTATGCAAATTTTTCATTCGATACGTGTAGCTACATTCTTCAAGCATGGCTGATCTGGGCTTCTGGCATCAGATCCTCTTCATATGAAATCGGCTTATAAATCGCTCGTGACCTACGTGTATGAGCAGCACAGAGCCGGGACCCGTGTGCTCGAGGTGGGCGCCGCATTCCGAATGGCGTCAGCTGGCGCACCTTTTTGCATAAGCAGTGACGTCAGCGTTTAGAGCACACCACCGCCATGCGCCTCCCACGCCATGTATGGCGATGCATGCCGTTCGCTTGCCGGATATTTATCCGATATGATCGACCATTGTTTCGGGCCTATCCGTGTACATCAGACGCAACAACGCTCCCTGTATGCATGAGTGGTGTGCGCCATCTGGAATTTCTGATGTGCCTGTCTTTACGGATCATGCTACGTCCGTCTGGCGGCTTTCGACTCTCAGGCTGTCTGGAGGTCGGACTGGCCCGGGCATGGCTTCTGAACCTGATGGTATTTTCTTCTGGGGCTCTTCAGCTTACGCGTGATGTGACAGATCCTCCCAAAGGCTCTATGAGACGAGCAATATCTCACTGCGTGCATGCGTAACATTGTGCAAGGCCACATGCAAAGCACTACGGGTGTTGTAAACTTCGCTGAATCCAGAGATATTTGTCACAGTTCCGGCGGTCTCCTTGACTACCCTATGACCACACACGTACAATACACGCCCGCTGTCCGATCGTACCAGTTTATGGCGGCACTCTGATGACAGCGGAGAGGCTATCGCGGTTCATTGGGCACCTGAGCCGACGCCGACCGGCCGACGGACCCCCCCCGATCTCCCGACACGCCTAAGCCGACGGCCGAGACCACCTCGCGACTTCCCGGCACGCCTAAGCCGATGGCCGAGACCACCCCGCGACCCCCCGGCACGCCGACGGCCGGGACCGCCTCGCGAACTCCCGGCACGCCTAAGCCGACGGCCGGGACCACCTCGCGACCTCCCGGCACGCCTAAGCCGACGGCCGGGTCCACCTCGCGACCTCCCGGCACGCCTAAGCCGACGGCCGGGACCGCCTCGCGACCCCCCGGCACGCCGACGGCCGGGACCGCCTCGCGACCCCCCGGCACGCCGACGGCCGGGACCACCTGGCGACCTCCCGGCACGCCTAAGCCGACGGCCGGGTCCACCTCGACCCCCGGCAGCGAATAACCGGAAGGGACGTAACTGTGCAGACACCTCCCGCGCCAACCGAGCACGGTCAGGACCGCACGCACCCCTGTAGAGACGGGTCTCGACACGCGCTGATATGATCATCACGCCCAATTGACCTTCGGTGCTCGTCTCCTCCTTCGCCGGCTGATCTGGCAACCCTGGTCTGCTCGCCACTGGCCACCGTACAGGGATCATCTAGCCCCCCCCCCCCCCGGCGACGCATCTGGCAGCCCTGATCTGCTCACCGCTGGTCACCGTTCGGGGATCATCAAGTCTTCCGCCGACCTATCTGGCAGTCCTGATCTATTCACCAATGGCCACCGTTCGGGGGTCATCTGGTATCCCGCCGACCTGTCTGGCAGCCCTGATCTGCTCGCCACTGGCCATCGCCCCGGGAACTCCGCCGTGTCCTGCCCTGCCTGATGCTGGACACGTGCCAGACATTCCACCGATCGGTCCCGGCGAACCGCGATCGGGTCTCGGTTTGCAGCTGTCGGAGCGCGATTCAGGGCTGCTCAGGCACTGCGCACGGCTGTCGGCTTCCGCCCACGGGACGCTGCGGCCCTCGGCGAACGGCGACAGAAAACTCCACCCAACACCGGAAGACATCGCGGCGGCCGCCACCAGAATCGTGCCCCCGAAACTAAACACCCCGATCCACTGCGCAGCACTGCTCACAGGCCACTCGCTCCAGCCCTGTCGCATCAAGAAACAGCCGCGCAGGCGGAGTTATGGTGCATTTTTCGCAGGTCGCGGGCACGCTGCGGTGCACGCGTTCAGTGACCCATGACCGGGCTTGGAGGGAAGCGGAGCTGGACCTGGCCGGACATGGATATTTTGTTCGCGGCACGAAAAGTCAGCACATCTTGGCATTCTTTGTTGGGAAACGAATTCCATTTGGGGATGGCCTTAGCATGCACTGCAGATGCCATTGCCAAAAAATGCAAACTCGAGCACGGTCGGACCGGAGAACACGCAAAAACTCCATCGGCTTGCTTACAAGCACATGTATTTTCCCGCGGCTATTTCGTAATCGCATACAGCGTTCGATGCCATTGAGCCGGCGGGAGTGAAACGACTTCAGGTTTGTTTGTTGTTAGACGAAGTGAAAACTCTCTCCTCTCGGTCCGTGGGCCACAACGATCACAAGTTTGCAAACAATGGTGATACTAAGCTGTATAGAAACAGTTTGAGATTTGTTGAGTGTTAAGTACGCAGCCATACTCAAAACGTCCGAATGTTGTTGATCCTGCCTATCACAGGGCTTCGTCTTTGAAAGGCTTGGCTCTTGTTGGAATAGTGCCAGACCATCTTCATGCAACGATCCATTCCACCGAAAACCCATGCCATGACTTAACAATCTAAATGATGCTATTATTCTCAAGACCTATTAGTTTCTGACGAGCCAGACATCGCAATAATTGCTGAATGAATCGGCATCGATTCCTTGTGCTCTTAGTTTTGCAGACAGCTCGGTTCAGAAGTGACGCACACTCACGTTGTTCCCCCTGCACCCCAGCAATTCGTTTTAAAGCGCCTGGATGCGGTGCATCTGACAGCGACACAAACACATTCTCCCCGGCTATATGACAACTGGGAAGTCAATGATTGCCTACATCCGCCCTTTTCCTCACTCTCGCTTTTTTTCCTGTATTCTCGCTATGAACCCTTTGTCCGGAGCAAGCTATGCCCAGCCATGCGTGGATAAGGGCCGCATAGTGGGCGCCTCGTACGAGCGCCGAGCACATAACCCATGAAGGCGTCCCTGTGCGGGTAAGCCTCGGCGGATAAACCTTCAGGCGCATGTAATTTTGCTCCATCGTTATCCATTCTACTTCATCCCATAGCCTTGAAATGGTCATACTGACCGAAAAAGGCTCTGATACAAGCCATACCAAGCCAACCTTCGCCTCACCTCTGCCGCTTCTTGTTCCTGCGCGATGACACGAGCAGCGCGCAGTGCAGTGATAAGATCTGGCCCACTGTAACAGCGCCGGTCCTGATCTCGCCAATGGGTTGCTCTTCCCCACCTGGGCCCGCGCACGCCTGGAGCCCCCCTCCCCCCTTCCCCTCCCGGCTGAGATCACAGCTGCTTCTCGACCTCTCATGACGGCGCTCGTCAGATCGGTTCAGACCGACTCACGAATCCAGCCTGAACCAGCTGCGAGGATGAGAGGCCGCATCTGCAGCGGACTGACAGCAGCGCGTGGGAGACTGACTGAATGGCAGCAGCGCGTGGGAGGCTGACTGACTGACAGCAGCGCGTGGAAGGCTGACTGACTGACAGCAGCGCGTGGGAGAGTGACTGACAGCGGCGCGTGGGAGACTGACTGGCTGACAGCAGCGCGTGAGAGCAGCGCTGGGACTGGCGATATCAGCGCACGGCCACTCACCCACGAGGACAGCGGGACCCGCTGTCGACTTCGCCAGCCACAGCGGGACCCGCTGTCTTGACCTCGGCGCCGACCAGAAACGGCTTCAGTGCCATGGTTTCCCACGGCTTAATCCGCATCGAAAGGCTCTCACACTGTTCGTGCATGCAACGCCGTGATAAGCCCCCGGATCGGATGTGCCTGAATCGACCTGCATCATCAAACTGCATTAACCGCGGGGTTATTCCGAACACGTCAGCGCTACCGTGAAATTGACCATTTAAAGCGTCACACAGAACACCAGTTTGCACACCTCTCCGTAATAATGCCCGAGGCAATGTCTTGTCAATAGCCCTGCGAGCAATCCAAGCTGGACGCGAACACGGCCACCGTATCCTGCAATCCATCATCTCCCATTCTGCATTCATCTCACCATCATCGGGGGCTTGCGTCTGTTGATCTGTTGCTGCTGGAGATGATCGCGTGTACCACGAAGTGCTTCGGACCGTGCATGTTTGAAAACAGTGACCACGCAAATACACGGCTTGCACAGCCGCGGGGCGGGTGATTGGGTCCGGGCCGGATGTCACGGCTCGAAACATTTGCCTCGGTGATAGGTGACGTCCGATGACCCGAGTGACCACTTGGTAGTGACGAACCAGGCGTCCAGCGGTGCACGTCAGGTGTCCCAGCAGTGACGGATCGGGTGACCCCAGCAGCGACGGATCAGGTGCTCCAGCGGTGAGCGATCAGGTGCACCAGCAGTGACGGATCGGGTGACCCAGCAGCGACGGATCAGATGCTCCAGCGGTGAGCGATCAGGTGCACCAGCAGTGACGGATCAGGTGACCCAGCAGTGACGGATTAGATCCTTCACAGACAGTGACGGATCGGGCACTCCAGCGGTAACGGATCAGGCGTCCCAGCGGTGACGGATCAGGCGTCTCAGAAGCGTTGAACCAGGCGACCCAATAGTGACAGATCAGGCACCCAGCAGTGACAGATCAGGCGCGCAGCAGTGACAGATCAGATCCGTTACAGACAGTGACAGATCAGGCGCCCAGCAGTGACAGATCAGATCCGTCACAGACAGTGACGGATCAGGCGGCCACCAGTGGCGGATCAGATTCGTCACAGACAGTGACAGATCAGGCACCCAGCAGTGACGGATCAGATCGGTCACAGACAGTGACGGATCAGGCGGCCAGCACTGGCGGATCAGACGTCTCAGCGGTGACGGATCAGACGCAACGGATCAGGCGTAACGGATCAGCGGTAACGGATCAGGCGTCCCAGAAGCGCCGAATCAGGCACCCCAGTGGTCACGGATCAGGCACCCCAGCTGTAACAGATCAGGCGCCCAAACAGTGACAGATCAGACCCGTTACAGTAATGGATCAGGCCCTCGGAATGTATTGTGCGCGTCAATTTCACAGGGTGAGTTTCGTAGTCGAATTCGAGGAGTGCACCCGTTTCGATGGGGCGCTTCATAAGTCGGGAACGTAACACCTCGTGCATCCAAACCTGCGCCAAAGGATTTTTTGAACGCAGTCTCTTGCAGCCGTGAAGATACCCCATTCTAAACCTACCCTACTGTATGTCTTTCCATGTCAGCCTGTCAGCTCAATGTTTTCGTTCGCGTATCAATTTCCATTGTTTACATCCATGGATACAAACACATGACTTGTTGCACTCGCTGAGTCGAAGCTAAATCAGTTGTGTATAAGTCAGATTAGGACAAAAGGCGTCTGATTCGGCTTCACCTTTGGCTGCTCATTTCAGGGCTGGGGTTAATGACATAACATTTGTCCTCCTAAGCTTTGACAGCAATCGAAAACATGGAATATTATAATTTACATGTTTCGAGTTGTGATGTCTGGGATATCAAAATCTGTTTGCAAAAAAGGACTGGGAAATCATCGCGGAGCCCTTCATGGATTGAGCTTCCAAGATCACGTCCAATCCAATTAGCAGCTTGGATTGACTCCCCAAATACAAAAATTATAAGATCTGTTTCAGGCTAATTTATCCAAGCAAGTTATGCAAAATAGGAGTCCATGTCAGCATATCACTTAGCTCAGTTTGTAATGAAGTGAAATGTGGGCAAATGTGGCCCATTTGCTAGCCAGTTAATCAACATAAGCCCCCGACCATTTTGTACAGTCAATTTAACCTACAAAATCTCTGAGCCAATCAATTTAAAATCATGTCACTTGGTTCTTTACCAATGCAGTACAGTCTAATTCCAATATTAATACGAAATCTATTATTTTGAAGTCGTAAAACTTGAGTGCACTATTTTTCGACTTGCAATAAATGCGCCAGCGACTATAGTCTGCTAAATACCTGCGGTTTCAAAACTTCATGCTTTACAACCACTCTTGCTGCATGATGCAAGCAGCACGGTAACTAGCTCAGCTCAGATTCAAGCGCTACCTTCAGTCCAAACCTGAACTTTATCAATACCTCAAGCACTTCTGACTTCCATGTTTTCAATCACAAAAGTCAAGTTACTCAACGATGACTTGGAGATGGCCACTGGCAGGTTGCCAAGGTGGCGGCGCATCTAATGACTCAGGGCATCGACTTGATCTTGATTTACCAAGACAACCGCTTGGTCGAGATGACGTGGTTTTGGGAATACGCCGATCACCTCCAATCACTTATGTTGGCTATACGAACCAAACGAATCCTGACCGTCTATGGCCATCTGACGACACCGCGTGTGGAATATCCGAAACACTGACATTTGAGTTACATCGATAACAATGCCGATCACAATTGGGCAGCGCAACATTCGCTGCATCATCTCTGGCAGGCTTCGTGGAGATGTCCATTTCGATGCGCGGTAATGCACCGCCCGAGACAAGTCGAACTTCAATTTAACCCAAAACATTACTCTACTAGCATGAAATTCTCCAGAAATTCGCTCCTCTAACTTGCGTGATTGATCACCCGTACCAACGCTGAATGAATCCTAGTAGCTTTTGGGTGTTTTTAACGGAGGATGTCATTATGACCACTTTCAGTCTTCTTTTAAATCACTTCATGTGATTGTTGTTGCCTGTTATATATATATATATATATATATATATATATATATATATAGCCTGTTGCGCAAACAATGATTCTGGCACGTCTGAACCCCCCCCCCCCCCTTCGCTTTGCGGCGACTTGATTTTATGCTTTCTGATCTTAACGTTCGGCTTATGCATCGCTGAGATAGAGGGAGGGACACCGCTGGTTACCTGTCCTTGGGTGACCGCTTACCAAGAGAGCTGGTCGCTCACGCTTGTTACAATGCCGCCGGACCATGCCTGTGCGGCAGCCTGACCTCACTGACCCCACAGCATGAATCACATCAGTATTGAGTCGCTCGAGTGAGGAGACCATGCGGGTAGCTCCCGCCGGACTGAGAGTCGCAGGGCATGTTTTGCACCTTTCGTCAGAATCACGGGGAAATCTCTTCGGCGACGCACCGGACATGGTGACGGCCTAGGCACCACGTGGCCTGTCCGGGTCCTCGACCAGGCTGTAACTGTCAGAAGCCGGGGCCAGCCACCGCCACTGGCGGTCGCAGCGCCCTCCGTTGTTGCCACTGTGCGAGCGTTAGCAGTTTATGGCGGTCCCGGCACGAGCATAACTGGGCTCGAGCTGTTTGGGTTGGCAGGGAGATGTCTATAAACCTGCCGCGGCCCCGCCGACCGGGGCGTCGGCCGGCGCCCGGCGGGATCCGACGGGGAATGCCTGGGGTCAGGGCCTGGCCTGTTCCAGAGAATGCATGGCTGCTCCATGTCGCGCGGTGTTGTGGCGGGGCGTGGGACAAACGGACCGTGCGCCTCTGTGTGTGCTTAGTATTACGCTGTTGCATTGGGATGAGTTTTAGTCCGTAGCAATCGTGTTAGTCATTTCTAAACGGAGGTATTGCACATCCTGAGTCGGCGCTCTGGTGATCTCATGGTCGAATCACCCCAGGAAGTTTCGACATCTTGAAAGGTGAGTTCTCACCGACTTTTAGCCTGGACTGTACGAGACGGGCCATTAGCCGTATCAGCTGCGGTAATTCAGGCTGGCTTACACTGCCGATGCATGACATGAAACTCAGAAATGCCGTTCTTCATAACTTTCTTACAAATCATAGGCAATATTCACGCAGGGAGCCATTTTCCGAAGCACAAATTGTCGAAAGCACTTTAAGATTTGGTGTCACATGGCGCAGACACTCAACACTTCGCGTGGTGAGGTGCTGCGCTCCAACGGCGTCGCGATACGTATGCGTACTAGATGCGAGGCAAAGACGCAAATTCTCAACAAACCCGATAAAGTCAAAGCTCCACATAATAGTATTATATGCTTCCAATGCTGCTTTCTGCTGCGCAACAGCAATGCACATGATTGATCCAGATTCGTAGCTATCATGTACATCATTGCACTCTAGAGTGGTACCGTACAGTGGAGTGGTACTGTAATGTTCATGCAGCGTTTTCTTCTACTGCACTCTAGAGTGGTACGATACTGTGGAGTGGTACTGTAATGTTCACACAGCGTTTTCTTCTATTGCACTGTAGAGTGGCACCATACGGTGGAGTGGTACCGGAATGTCCATGCAGCTCTTCCTTCGTGCGCATAGGTGTCCCGCAGGCAGCAGCCATGATCAGCATGCTGGTCAGCCCCTCTCGTGGTGGAACGGTCGCATACTCGACCGACATGCCGTAGATCCGCGTCTGAATACCAGGGGCATATCCCGAAGATCTGCGTCTGAATGCCGATGGCGTATCCCGGAGATCCGCGTTTGAATGCCGGTGGCATATCCCAGAGATCCGCGTCCAAATATCGGTGGAATATTCCGGAGATCCGCGTCTGGATACCGGTGACGTACCGCAGTTTTACGCATAATCTGGCCGGCAATATCGCCACGCTGCCCAGCGGCCATGAAATTCTAGCTTATCAGAATGCGAGTCAAATTAAGCAATTATGACATCATCAATACATATCATCATGCCATCAATGTCAATATTAATCAATACAAATATAATATCATCGTTAATCACAATAAGGAAAAACAACACCGCAAGAGCAGGAGCATAGCAGCTTAAGAGCCAGATCAGAGAGGGGTGCGCAAAGAACTGGCGATGTCGCTCACCTTGGGTAAAATTGACCATTGCCTAGACCCACGGCACAGGAAAAGGGATGAGTGCTGCGCCACGTCACCTAGGTTGTTACTTTAAATGAACACGTGAAATTCTAGGCGATGCGGCGTCTGTAAAGGTTAAAAGCATCCTGGCCACATCATACGTTGGAAGTTCATTCACCCATGCGTCTTAACTTCTAAACTGTCCACGAACTTTCCTTCGACCATGGCGATATTTCAGCATGCCAAGATTTGTCGTCTGCTGACAACGGAATGTTCGATTCTAACTTTGAAAGTATCCAGCCGCGCTCGGCGTTCTGACGACGGCCGCGCCGCTGGCCTCAGAGTTCCGGCTTGATGGCGGGCCGCGGGCCACAGAGCGTCGGCTTGATGGCCGGCCGCGGGCCACAGAGCGCCGGCTTGATGCTGGGCCGCGGGCCACAGAGCGTCGGCTTGGTGGCGGGCAGCGGGCCACAGAGCGTCGGCTTGGTGGCGGGCCACGGGCCACAGAGCGTCGGCTTGATGGCCGGCCGCGGGCCACAGAGCGCCGGCTTGATGGCAGGCTGCGGGCCACAGAGCGTCGGCTTGGTGGCGGGCCGCGGGCCACAGACCGTCGGCTTGGTGGCGGGCAGCGGGCCACAGAGCGTCGGCTTGGTGGCGGGCCACGGGCCACAGAGCGTCGGCTTGATGGCCGGCCGCGGGCCACAGAGCGTCGGCTTGGTGGCGGGCCGCGGGCCACAGAGCGCCGGCTTGATGCTGGGCCGCGGGCCACAGAGCGCCGGCTTGATGGCAGGCTGCGGGCCACAGAGCGTCGGCTTGGTGGCGGGCCGCGGGCCACAGACCGTCGGCTTGGTGGCGGGCCGCGGGCCACAGAGCGTCGGCTTGGTGGCGGGCCGCGGGCCACAGGGCGCCGGCTTGATGCTGGGCCGCGGGCCACAGAGCGTCGGCTTGGTGGCGGGCCGCGGGCCACAGAGCGTCGGCTTGATGCTGGGCCGCGGGCCACAGAGCGCCAGCTTGATGGCGGGCCGCCCCGAGCGACGCGGCGCAATATCGGCCAGGGCGCCACGCCCAGATTGGCCCCGACAGGGCCGCCGGCGCCGGTGACGGTCATCTAATTAAGAAGCGGGTCGCGCCGGTGCCATTGCCGGAGGAATCCGATACTGTTGGCTCACACTACATGCCCAGCGGGACGATTGCTGATCAGCTCCAGAGGTCAACAGTGATCTATTCGCGGACGACGCGTCTCCATCCGTCGCGTTCGGTACGGAAGGCACAATGCGCGACATCTGGCGGCGTCTAGGAGGCCCTCACCGTCAATGAGACATAAATCGATACATTTGTGGCATGGGTCAGACACAGTATTAACCTGTCGCTTTGTAGCCGGGGCCAGATAACTTTTACCATAATTGTTGATAAGGTTGTCATGTACCGAAGGGCTCGATGTCATCAGCACCACAATGAATTTATCCTGTAGTGGAGTCCAAAAAGTTTTCCAAATAAGCCCAAATAAGCTCTACGGAATGTGTCTGTAAATCTGAATGACATGTATTAGCAGCCTGAGCCAATATAAAATGTGACAAAGGCTCCAGACCAACCGATCAAACGGTTAGCATGTAATAAATGGTGAACAACCGGTGACAGAAAATTAATAGAGTAAAATAGACCAGAATCAAATAAACCACCGCGATTTGTCGATCCTAAAAACTCGGCATGGAAAATATTATGCGTTTGTATGTTTCCGGAGGACGCAGTTCTTAAGTGCGGTCGGAAGGGGTGGGGGGGGGGGGGGGAGGGGGGAGGGCTGGGGCCCAGGTGCACCCTTAGGCCCATATTATTTTCTTAAGCGAGCGCCCACTTTCGAGGCCAATTTTTTTAAAGCATACACTAGTGAAACATCAGGACCAGTTACGTCTAATGATCTCACTGGGTAATGCCACGCAGCACCGTCAAGACATAACATGGATCTAAAGCTTAACTATTCCCCAGTCCAAACTACGCAGTCAACGCTTTGTGACCAGAATTGCCGACTTTGGGTGTAAAGCAACACCCTATGAGGAGGAATTTTCATTCCTTTTCCCCCATATTTTGTGTGAATTTTTCACTCCTGCCTGACATTGTCTAATCACACATGCCAAACCCCTACTTCCCTTTCTGAGGTTTTCAGATGTCATCCAAAACCGAGCTCACTTAAAACCACCAAGCATAAACGAGGCTCCACAGAACCCGGACACCTATGGCTATGTCCTGCATCACATACATCTGAATCATGTCTATACATGCACAGAGCAAGGGCGCCAGGTACCTCCAAGCCCAAGAACCCCAGCGACTCCAGCCGCTTGCACGCATTAAGTTTGGTTTGTTTACAAAATGCATCACAACTGGCAGATGTGTGCCAAATGCAAGGTGTTCACGCATCCCCTATTTTTTTGGTCTCACCACCACACCACGAAAGTAGAGCTTGGCGCAAACACCAGCAAGGCCTGGTAGATAATTTTACTCAACGTATTTTTTATTGCACCACTTCCGAAATGCAGGAGTGAAAAATTCATGAAATGAATTCTAGATTAAATTTACAAGATGAATATCACCATGCGAGCACATCTGTTAACAGATTCTAAGTCAAATCAGCCGATTACAAAATTTTGCCACAAAAGTATCAGTCTTTATATTTATGTAGCTACTTTTGTTTTTCTTGGTATCATGCGAGTGCGATGTCACTTTATTCATCTTTTTTGATTGACTTTATAGACACCATCTGTTGCTTAAGATGTTGACCATTTTCTCTTCAAGATGCTCCAACTGCAAACTTGTACGTATTTCATACATAAATTGGATTAACTCGCCAGTCGCACAAACACCCTCGATATGCACTCAAGAGTGAACAATTCACAAGGAATGAAGGAGACAATTTGAAGCACGGAACTTATCTTTAACGTCATTTTTGCCCTGTTAAATGCTCGGTTAACCGTTTTCTTGGTTCATGGCGGTGTTCAATAATGATAAATCTAAGCCTTTCGAGCGTCTAACTCACCAGGCTACCTGACAAGGCTACCCTAATGCTGCCATACAGAGCTTTGGGACAGACCTGACGCAGCTAATACGGAAGTGTTTGATTGCGAAATTCTGCCCAATGGAGATGTTTATCATGCACACCTCTTACTTGTTTCGCATTTTAATCTCGTAGGTTGGTGGGCACGACTGATATTTATATTTTTGGGGGGCGAGTGGGATGACTCTGTCTGCCAGCAGACCATGCACAAGGTACTGACTTTGTTGTGGGGGATCAGGAAGAAGCCAGTGAGTCTCCTGTGGACCAAGTGATTGCTTACCTTACCTGCTTCCAACACATGATTGGTAACCAGAGTTAGGCATGTTCTGTTCTAATCCATCGAATTTTGTCGCAAGACAAATTATGATGCCACGAGGCATGCAATGGGTTTATTTTGTTCCATATTCTGGATTATTTGTCCCCAATTTCTTGAAGTGGTCCCTCATGGCTGCTTTAATCAGATGTTTTCTATAGTTGTCATGGTTTGCTGACTGGCATATAACTGTACTGTAGAAATGCACTATATTTTTAACGCAGGGATACTATAGGCTGCATAGCAATTATAATATGAGTTCAATATTAGTATGTATCAAATAGTCAGACAATCCCATTTAAGATGTGAAGCCATCATCTCAAACTTTGTCATTAAATATGGATAAACAAGCCTAAATAGATGCAATTGCCGCAGCTGAACAGGCAAGCAGCAATACCGGCATGGTCATCTAAAAGTTATGTTACTTTTGGAGAAGAGAGATTGTTTTGTGGAGCATACTCATTATTGTTTTGGTTATATGTTGTCAGCTTTGCCTGATGTCAACAAGCATACGCAAATGAACTGAATAAAAATGCAAGTTGAAGCCAGCCAGAAATTAGCTTTATCATGTTTTTATTACAAGCGCTGCTGTCAACAGATAGGTGAGTTGAGATGATGTTCAACATATGGGCTACTCTAAGTTAGGTTAAGTTGGTTAAGTGCATGGTAAGTGGCAATAGGAATTGTGCAAGAATCAGTAACTCACAAATGGTGCTGTGATACAAACATGCTAGACAGGATGAGATGAAGTGAGGCCTCTTTAGGTTAGGCACAGTTAGTCTTCTTTCATGAAAATAAGCATTGGTGTTTCGTAAGGAACAGTGACAAAATGTTTGTCTTCCCCGACCCCGTCTTAACAGAAGCCAGAGGTCTGTCTATTGTGTTTGACTTGGTGATGGGCTGATGTGTGGGAGTCCAAGTTCTTTTTGCTTCGGTGTTTTATGCTTGTTGAATTTTCTGTTGTTTTTTTGTTATTGAATTCCTTTCCTTTGTTTTGTGTTAAAAGTGCTGTGGAAGTAAAGTGCAACGTACGCATCAAATTATTGGTGTTAATTATTTTTATGCTCATTACAGTGTCATGAAATTACTACGCTTTAATGTGTTCTGTTTCACTTTAGTGGCCTAAGATGTTAAAAAACAAAACAGCTTTGTCAGGTTTCTGATATGACGTCTATGCCAACTTGAAATAGATGCCTTTGTTTGCTGAAGCATCAGTCAGTAGCTCATAAGTTCCATCTTTTGTGAATTGCTTTTATCATTCCCACGCGGTCTTTTTGCGACGGATTTTTTCACTCCCACCCTAGTTCAAAAGCGATCCTAGCTCCCTGTTTGCGACAGTACTACACTCCTTTCCTGCAGTTGTGGCCACCATCGTCATGACAATCGCCATGCACACCTCTCCTGGTGCGATTAAAAGAACGTTTGTGATTGACCCGGCGGGCAAGGGCCTGTTACCCAGAAGTTGGCTGGTTGAAGGTTGAATCAGTGCCTTACTATCATCATCGATCATGTGATGCTCCCGGTTTGAGCCATATCGATCGTGTGATGTTCCCAGTTTGAACCATATCATCATGTGATGCTCCTATTCCCAAAGCTGAAGTGTGACTAGGGAAGAGCCCCTGTGGTAAACCATGTAGGGGAGAAGTAGGGGAGGAATCAAAGCCATGGTATAACTTTTCGTTGAATTCGTGGAATAACAGCTTAATCTCCGCATGTCTCTTAGTCTAGACAGAATGTTTCAAGTTTTCGTAGCACTCATTACACAAACATATTGACACATTAGTGTTTTCCAAACATCAAACAGTCTGAATGAGTCACAAAGCTATGGTTCAAAGCAAAGCTTATGCAAAGCGAACTTCACAAACGTCTCTTTGCAGATTACATTCAAGGCCAAAATCGATCGTGGTGATGAAACATCTCGCAGGGTAAAAGTAATGAGACAGCAACCAGTGCCCACGGCCACAGCCAGCGCACCGGCAGTTGACTCCATTGCATCAGACATGTGCGGGATATCCGTGGTCTGGACGTACCCACCAGCAACCCAAACACGCGAGGCCAGGTCCATGGCATATGCCGCCACCACCTACTGACTTCATTAGAGCCCTCTCGCCTGACGGTGATTAGTGCCCACCTGGCACGCGCTATCGCGGGGTCGTAATGTCTCCATGCATGGGGACGCCGGTGTGAGGGCGGCCAGTGCCGCCGTCCGGTGCTTTCTCATGACAGCCGAGCCAAGCCAGGCTCATTTGGTATGCGCCGACGACAGGCACATCGACCATGACGTCACCCCCCCCCCCCCACCACGCCTCCCCCCTCCAGAGAGGGCCCGTGCGTAGCCACGTCATCAAGACGAACCGCCAGCTTAAAAATGATCAGCAAAATGGCCAGATTATGGCGCGTTGCGGCTGTCCTGACATCGGCATGAAGTGTTCATTTCCGGCGGTTTTGTGCGGGGCAATTAGAATGCGAGACTTCCGCCCAGCGAGGAGAATTCACGCGACGGCAACGGCCATCCTTTGTGTCATTTGCAGCATGGAAGTGGCTCAGGGGAGCATTAGGCTGAGTGCCTGCTGCAGGTCTGGTACATGCCGATGTGTCACAAGATACCAGTTGATTCAATGTGAGGCTGGGACCTGTCAGCCATACACCAGCCTACAGTGTGAATTCGGCCCGAGCATGTGACTTTTCTGGAACGTTTGACACAGACGTAAAGGCAACAACGCTGATTAGTGTTCGTCCTGAAAATGCCACCTGCACTGCGAAATGGCTGGCCTTAATCGCTGGGGTGCTGCCTGAACAAAATTGAAGTGCTATTTGAAAGCATACAAAAAATGAGACAGCTAAAGACACAATACAAGAACGGCTATATGAATGAACGAAACAAATTGCATCATGATACCCGTATGTTCAGTGGAGACAACAAAGTGAATGAGAGCAACTTATTTACATCCAGATACAAGTCCAGTCAATGCAACCTTTCAGCAGCATTGCCCGTCTGATGACAACTTACCTGAAAGTCCACCAAATGTCGAAGCTCATTGCGTTGAGCCAGAAGCAGACGGCCAGGAACGAGTAGTACATCACGATTGCTGCAAGGAAATGAGCACACATCAGTGCGCAAGTGCACACACGTACAGACGATACCTCCCGTACCATGTACACATACCTTGCTGTCCACGCGAATCCACCTGCAGTGGATTCAGATGGACCATCGTTGTACACGCACCGCACGTGTTCAGAGCAGAAGTGTGAATTCGGATAGCCTTGCCGGGGACAGATAACGCAAAAGCACCAAGGGCAGCGCAACGCGGCGATACAAAACCCGAATACGGAGAGCAAAAACTGGATGTCTGGTACACCAGAGATATAAATCAGTAAAGTGGAATACAAAATAGCTACTGGCCGAAAAACAAATGGATGAAGTCGACCTTAAGTTCTGCTGATGCCTATTAATCAAGGGATAACTACAGACGCCCCACTCCGAATAACCAGGACTCTGCACAAGAAGACACATGTGGACAATCACTGAATACAATCAGAAACTTTCATGACCACACCAAATCTAGTAAGCTGGAATGTTCGAGGCCTAGACCTATTCGCATAAAATCCTCAAAAGATCTTGCTGTGCTCCAGGTGACACCTTCAACCTTAGCTTGCGAGCAATGGTGGAAGAGCGTTTTCGCATGGTAATAGGATCTCTAATCATGCATGTACTCTCATTTCCAGAAGATCCGTAGGCTCGATCGAGACGACTGACTGCCATGCACTTTTAGTGAACGGAAGGATACCACACGTCAAGGTAGGAGCTAAGCAAACCTTAACCTAGCTTAAGTCATGGTTGCATTATTATGCTCGTACGCACCATCTCAATCGGTGGTAGAACAAATTGATTTCTTTCAAACGCGGGGAGATCTTAAATGCGCAGAATAAGTTGTCCAACCTGATAATAACTGTCGATTTAAATGTGCACTTAGGTAGCACTGATGTGGACAAATCACAAACAAGAATACAGCGGCCTGTGCAGATCGTTAATCAAAATTATTAGTGATTAAGGGTTGATAGATATCCAATCCGTTGAAGCAACAGCTCAATTCGTCGAAGCAATCCAGGATTTATTACTTAATGTTTAGCGAGGCGATTGGTCATACTCAGAAAGCCACTGGGCGTAGTACAAAGCCGATTAGTTTCAGCGACCACAATATTGTAACATTGCAGATAGAGATGGCAAACATGCAGTAACGTGGCCTACGTTTTTGGAAATTGAATACCGACCTATTGTATGGTAGTGAGTCAGCAGCTTAGATGCGTCGTTAAACTCTTGCTGCCGAGTGTCACGTCGGAATTTATTCGGATTGCAGCCTAGGGCTATTACTTGAATTACCTTAAGTAAAATAAGCGTAGTGTGCGTGAACGAGGGTAAAAAATTAGCCCGAGCTAAGAGAGTCCGCGAAAAAAAACCAGGAAGATAGAGTGTCTCGGCAGAAACCCCTAATTTGGGACTATTGGAAAAACAAAAGCAGGGTTGGGAAAAGAACCATACTCTTCTCGGAGGTAAATTAGTTGGAAAATGATGAGAAGCCGACTCGGTATTTCCACACACTTTTTCAAGAGCAGGCGGCGGAGAAAGTAATCCAGATGCTGGATAGTGGACTCGGTTCAGCTGTTATGGGAGACGAAAACATTCTTAAAAATTGCCGACCTTCTGACGTCTGCATAGTCAAACAAAACGTCTCATAGGCACGTATATTTCGTGGATGATGTCCTCCAGCTGGCAGGGAAGGACCGTGCGTTGTGTGAGAGAAGAATTTCATATGACAAATAAATATGCATTAACATAATGTCGGGAAAAAGTAACGTCTAAATCCGGTTTTACAAGGTAATTTTTTCATTGATTTTGGGAATGTATGGGTGGCCTGGCCGCTGATTAGATTAATGGACCATTTGACACAGAATTATTGTTTGATACGCAGCGTCGTGGGGTGACATCGCTCATTAATAAAAAGGTAATCAAAGTCCGCTGAAAAATAGGCGTCTGTTTGCCTCCTGGGTGTTGTGCATAAGGTCATTGCTAAGGTTCTCGCGATATGGTTGAGAGGGGTTATAGGAACAGTGGTCGATTGGGATCAAAATGTATTTATCAAAGGAAGAAATATTCTTTGTAATTTGGAGGACATACAGGATGTACTTGACGATAGTTCAAGTTTGTTGCGTGCTTGAAAGCGGTATTCAATTCTGTTGAGCAAGATTTCATTTGTATCATACCGCGACGCTTCAATTGGGGAAAGTTTCGCGAAGTGGGAGCAGCTTCCATGCAATCGCTCAGAACTTACAAAAATTAACAACGGATACGCCTCTCACTGGTTTTTGCCTCAAAGGGAAATTACGCAAGACCTCCTCTGAAATGGTTTTGGCACTGGCGGTTGAAACCTTATGAGTCAAAATAAGGACGTCTAATGGCATAAGAGAAAGACAAATATCTGGGCTAAAACTAAGTGTGTCGCGGTACGCTGATGACATCCCACCTTTTGTTAAAGACGCGGAGTCTATGCTGGAATCGCCATGTCTGTTAGAATAATTTTGGGGGCTTTCGGGCTGGGGTTAAATTGAAATAAAACTAAGTTTACGAGGCTGGACCGCTGCTGTTCAAATGGGTTAACATTGTGTGGTAATCAGCCCCGCGAGAAAGTTAAGAGCTTGGGCACTTGGTTTTCTGCGAAGGACAATTATGCAGGACATAATTTGAATCCTATTATGCATTATATCAACGGAATGCTGCATTCAAGGCCACAGAGGAATCTCAGCTTCAAGAGTACCATAAATGTGGTCAAGAGTTTGATGTAGAAACTGAATTACATAATTTCATGCTTTGTAATCCCCAACCACATCCTCAACCAAATTTAAAGTTGCATAATCAGATTTACTTAGCGTGGTCTTTCACCGAAGATGGCTCGTGATATATTTTAACAGCCCATTAGGCCACAGTGCTTGGGAGCAGCTTCAATACTCAGCTTAAGCAACGCATTGAAGCTTAATTGGGTCATTCGGCTTCTAAACATAACGTCCAAGTGTTCATCAGCACTCATGGACAGCGTTGCTTCTCTGCCATTAGTATATTTTTCCGAAATAAATGCAAGCTAAGTGCTTTTTACGCCAATTCACAGGGCTTAAGACCTATGCCCTGCAGGCATTCTGGCATGGGGAAATTGGGTAGAGGAGATACTGTGGTTTAAGGTGTGCACTCTGATCGACATAAGGCCGGTCCTATACCGTCACTGGGAGAATCATGGCATATGATTATTGGTGATTTCGTCACAAGACGGAGGAGATACTTGACGCACTTCCAGTCAGCGCACCATATCCAGACTGCAAGGTTGACATGCTTTGGTACCAAGGACTTGTTGGTGCGATTTCCACAATATGGAAGACTTTTTGCGTGATAGAATAATGCACGAATGTATGTCTATGCAGGAAGAAAAGCCCAAGTCAGCGGTAAGCTATGGATGCGAGAGAAACCATTAGTAACTTCCAAGGCAAAGGATTCAAATCGCATGGGATTAACGACTCGCGAACCAAAAGCGCTGCGAAAAAGGGCAGCTGACGACGTAACGGCCGAATGTCGGTCCGAATATGTTGACATACCTTATTACTATAGTGCGTCTACTCAGCCCTATTCGTTCCAATCTTGGGTTGGGCACAAGTACGTTCCCACCAAACGGTTTTTGTATGTAAGGCCCGTTACAGACTCACAGTAATGCACGTGTTGTGGGAAAGATGACGCTCTGGTTCATTAGCTTTTCAGCTGTCAGTTGGCTCATGCATTTAGGTGCGATGTTTTCCGGGCCATGAATCGGGGTACGGGCCAAGTCGTTGAATTAACAGTTTTAGTCGAGCATCAGCCTGGTCTCTACCGCCTCTTGATAGTAGTATGCCTCGTCAAACCTGACAGCAAACCTATCTGCCAAAATTTTTAAAAAAGAAATGCCGGAGGGACTGAACAAAGCAACGCGCGTTAAATACTACCACAATACCTACACGCTATCACAGGACAACTTTTGCCCGAGGCAAAATTTACCTTATTCATAGAACGTGAAAGACGCGAGATAGCTTCCGCGAGTTGGACCACGGGACGACTCGCGAGTGTCGTGGGTGCACGAAGCACGTGGCTGTGAGCTGCGATAAGCGCATGGCAAAAGCCCTCCCGCCCTCTGCCACTTGGCATCGGACGAATGATTATGGGCAAGCCGTGACAGCACCTGTGGTTGGGACCATAGCAGTGCTGACCGGCCCCAGTCACTGACCCGTGACCTCCGTCGACCTGTGACCTCAGCTGACCAGTGAAGTCAGCTGATCTGCGACCTCAACTAACATATGAACTCGGCTAAACCGTGACATCATCCGCCACGTGACCTGCCACCTGACCTGTGACTGACCCATGACGTCCGCGGCGCCATCTTCCCCACTGACCTACCTGTGACATGGCAGAAGGTCATGTTGGCGTAAACCGTGCGCGATTGAGCGCTCAAGAGGCAGACGTAGGCGGTGAAGAGCGCGGCCACGTGCGACAGCAGACACCGGCCATGCACGTTCTGCAGCTCTGGAATGGCCACGTAAATGACAAACGTGACCAGCAGGCAGAGCGCCGACACCACCAGCAAGAAGCGGTACACGTAGGTGGCCGTGTACACGCTGGCCAGCGGCTTGCCGAAGCAGGCGATGGCATAGTCGTAGTCGATGCTGAAAGTGCTGTTGTAGACGTAGCGCGCCTGATCCACGCAGAACTGCGACGGCGCGAACGATGTGCTCTGCTGCGGCACCCAGAGCGTGCCATCACGCTGCAAGTAGAATATATCCTTGTCGTCGTAGGCCGGCTGCAGCGCGAACACCCTGCCGTAGGCGCCCGCCTCCGACGGACCGCACACGGGGTTGCCAGGGCATGGTGAGGAAGCTCTCCACCTTCACCTCCCGCGTGTGCTCCGTATGGAAGACGGGCCGCCAGGGGGCGCGCTGCGGCACGCAGGCCAGGTCGGCGGCGCGGATCTGCAGGCCGCGCGGACAACACTTGCGCGCGCACACGTGACGCGCACAGGCCGGGCTGCAGCGTCTCCGGATCCAGCAGGGAGCTGGCCTGGTGCATGCTGATGTTGCAGACGCGTGCCGCCGTCTGCTGCTCCAGGGCGGCCTCGTCCCCAGGCGGAGGCGCGGTGGCCGGCAGCAAGTCGGTCGGCGCAGAAGCCCCCGGCCGGGAACAGCGCGTCCGCACAGCGCAGGTACAGCTGGCCCGTCGTCAGCAGGTCGAACTGCTGCTCGGGCTGCACGCCGTCCAGCCAGAAGTGCTTCTCCTCACAGCTGACGTTGGCGTACCGCACGCCGGTGCGGTCGTCGGGCGGGCCGAGCCTCCTGCTGCGGCCGTTCAGCAGGAGTGGGCGCCAGCGCAGCGGCGCCGGCACTGGCTGGCACGCGGGCCTCCCCGGCCGGCTGGCTTACCAGAGCCTCGTCCGGCGCACAGCACTTGAGCACCTCGGCCGTCTGCTGCCAGCGCAACCGGGCAGGTTGTCCGGCAGCGGGCAGGCGGGCCGCGTCCGGAGCGGACACGGCGCCCTGGCCGGACACCGGCGCCGACAGGCACGCGGCCAGCACAGCCAGTGACAGGAGGTTCAGCGTCGCCGCCCTCGCTGCAGCCAGCATCCTCATGGGCGTGCTGGTCACGATCAGCCCTGGTAGTCGACTCGTCTTGCTGTTGCCCAGTCGCGGCCCTCCGCGGTCGGATCAATCTGGGCCCTCGGATCCGGACATAGATCGCAGCCTCCTCATGGCCAATCGTAGGCCTCCCTGATGGCTAGCCGCGGTCACTGACCCCGACAGCTAGTACGACGATCACGTTCTTCCGTTTCGACGTTCGGTCCCACTCCTCTACTGGGCAGTCACGGTCCACCGACCAGGCCGCTAGCCAGCCTGCTGATCCGTCCACCAGCCAGCCTGCTGACCCGTTCACGTTGCTGGACGGCACGCCACAGCCGGAGTCCTCTGACGCGGGTCGCCGCTCACCGTTCCGCGTCCTCCGCCCAGTCCGCGCTGCTCCGACCCCTGCCACGCGGCGTCTGGCGGCGGCCGGATCCGCGCCCCGCCGGCCGGGCTGGCCGCGTCGCAGCGCCCCCTTCAGCCGCCCCCGGCACCTGCGCCGCGCAGCCCGCTGGCACCAGCCAGTCTTGGGCAAAAACCAGCTGCGAATGAGGGGACGTGGGCAACGGACGGCTATTGCCGGGTGTGAAGCGCCGCGGGAGGGGAGTGGAGTCACGTCGGGAGGAGGGTGGAGCGGCGGCGGGGAAGGGAACAAAGCTGCGACGAAAGAGGAGTGGAGCGGCGGCGAGAAGGGAACAGAGCTGCGACGAAAGGGGAGTGGAGCGGCGGCGGGAAGGGAACAAGGCTGCGACGAAAGGGAGGGTGGAGAGGCGGCGGGAAGAGAGCAGAGCTGCGACGAAAAGGGAGTGGAGCGGCGGCGGGAAGAGAGCAGACCTGCGACGAAAGGGGAGTGGAGCGGGCGTCGGGAAGGGAACAAAGCTGCGACGAAAGGGGAGTGGAGCGGCGGCGGGAAGGGAGCGAGCCGCGGCGGGAGGACAGTGGAGCGCGTCAGGAGAATTGGCTCGCAGCGGAAGGGGAGTGCAGCCGCGGGGGAGGCGAGTGGAGAGCGGGCGGGACATGTCTCGCGTGTCTGCTGTGGTCATAATGTCCTGGCTGTTTTTACGTGTGACGAGCGAGAACAACCTCAGGCAGCAAGGGCAGCGTGGGAGCAGGGCAAGACCGTTCGGGCCTCGAGCTGTTCACGCAAAGCCTGCTTTGACAGAGTCGGGATGGAGAAGAGGGACACGACACGGCAAGGCCAAACATGGGCAGCAAGTACCTACTCAGCTCGTGAATTCATTAAACGCAGCAATTTTTTTCGCAGCTAGATGTCATGTTACGCCGCTATTACCACTGTTACCGTTCGCCAATATTCCGGCAAATCATATTATTATTTGTCACCAGATTTACAACGCAGTGATAGAGAGTTATACCCGACCCACACAGGATGTCAAGAACAGCGACCAATTACCCCAATATGCAGGTCAGCAAACAGTGCTGGCCGCTGATAAGCTTTGCTATGCTGTAACCGTGACTCAATGCACGCAATCACCCCTCGGTGAAGCAAAGAGTCGACTTTGGCACCTATGTGCAAACAGCGAATGGTGCACAATTGCCAGGAAGCCAGGCCATGGAGCCGATAGTGAAAGGACCCGGTGGTGCGCAAAGGAAAGTTGTGCTACTGTTTCGCGTTTTGCGCGTGGATGATAACAAATATGAGAGGGTATGTCAAGGTAACGAACGTGCAAAACGTCTTGTGTAAGTTGCTGAAACATAAACTATTCATCTGCGTGTTTCCGTTAGATTTGTTTAAAATTTCACCTCGTCTTATCATTTAACTGGCGCCAGCAATAGTTCCTAAGGGTTGAGCTATTTCATTACAACCGATACGATGCCGATATAACCGATACAAAATCTAAACTCGTCTGGACTTTGAACTTCCATGGATGGCCCGGTCGCGCCACGCTCTGAAACCGGCGCAACGGGAACGCCCGCAATTCACTCGAAAATTGAACCGAGGGTCTGCGCTTGGTGAAAATTTATGCCCAGCAAAGGCTGGCAATCATGTGAACTTAGATGGGCATCCACTGATATCCATCAATGAAGGGTTGACAATGACCTCAACCCAGGTCGGCGGCCAGGTCGCAGTCTGCAGCCACTTTACGCGCACTGGCGAAAGGTGCGAAGGTCACGGTCTCTTTGACACAGATGGCTTATGAGTTCATTAGGCCCACGACTTGACCCCGCAACTTATCACCTGTGGAATGTAAACACGACGATCGCTAGGTTAGTCGGCCCGCACAAATTGACACGACTCAGCCGAGCTGCCATTGACAACCACCTCAACACACGGTGGTGACGCGTCACAGGCATGCTCGCTGCCTCCACCAGCGGGTGAGATCGCAAGTTGTCTCGTTCCACACGGCGGAAGTTGGACACCGTCGCGGGCAGCTTGCGCCTCCACCAGCGGGAGCCAGGCCGTGTCTCGTCCACACGGGGAGGGTCCGTTGACACGTCGCGGGGCAGCTGGCGCCTCCACCAGCGGGAGAGCCAGTGTCTCTTCCACACGGGGATGTCTTGGTGACACGTCGCGGTCAGGCTGCAGCCTCCGCCAGCGGGGACCAGTGTCTCGTCCACACGGAGGATTTGGTGAGGTGACACGTCGCGGGCAGCTGCGCCTCCGCACCAGCGGGAGCCAGTGTCTCGTCCACACGGGGAGGTTGACCACGTCCGCTGGGCAGGCTGCGCCTCCGCCAGCGGGAGCCAGTGTCTCGTCCACACGGGGAGGTGACATCGCGGGCAGCTGCGCCTCCACCAGCGGGAGCCAGTGTCTCGTCCACACGGGGAGGTGACACGTCGCGGGCAGCTGCGCCTCCGCCAGCGGGAGCCAGTGTCTTCGTCCACACGGGGAGGTGGACACACGTCGCGGGCAGTGCGCCTCCCGCCAGCGGAGAGCCAGTGTCTCGTCCACACGGGGAGGGGTGACACCCGTCGCGGGGCAGCTGCGCCTCCACCAGCGGGAGCCAGTGTCGTCCCCGTCAGCTAGAGGACCCGTCCAATCGCTGGCTCAGGGCGTTAGGTCCGTGCTTCGAGCCATTCCACGACGTGGGTGAACGCAAATGTAATCGGGTCGAGTGATTCACAGCCAGGGTGGCGGCGCGGGGGAGATAAAGCAGACACACGTGCTTAATCAACGCCAGCGTTCCTATCTGACGGCGGGCAATTAACCAACCATCTGAGTCACCCGTATTGCTTTCATTTCGCAACCTCAGGAATCCGTTCTTAGGACCCTCGCGTTTACTTTCCAGTCGCAACGCGAAGGTATGAGCCCATGTGATGGGCCAACGCCGCAGTTCCGAAGTGTATTGGACACAAACGGAGAAAGTACACGGTCAAACGGGGAAACCCCTCTTTCCAGGTTCTCTTACAATGTCATGCGTCATTTTCTTTCTAGTTCTTGTGCATTTTTGGCAAGTTTAGGCCAGCAGCGAAACATACTATATGTTTGCCATCCAGTCCTGCAAGAGCTCTCAGTGGGAACGATGATCCCATTTCGTCCGGTTTCTGGAATGATGAAATCGCACCCTCTAATCGCAAATTGCCTTTTCATAACGATCGGATGTCGATCCGTTGCCCATTCTAGCCGGTCCGTTTCGCCCCTTCAAACGCATGAGGAAACACCGGGCACATGCCTAATGCGAATCAGCGCAGACCTGCGTGAGTTAGCAAGCGGGCGATGCGCGCGACTACCTTCGGACCCTGTAACCGGGACAGTTCGGACACGACACTCGGTGGCGTTCGATACGGCACAGGTGCGACCAAGGTCTGCCAGCGCGGGCTGCTGACTCAGTGACGGGCGCCGGCGTGGTGACGATTAGCGTGGCACGTGACCCCCCTTGAACCCAGTCCACCTCTGAGCATTCAGGGCGAACTCGTCCGGCCTTGCAAGCAAGACATGCCGTGTGCGTTTCGAACGCGTGATTTCTATGCCAGCGCAAAAAATCATGGAATTGCCTCCGGTGGTCGTTTATCTTCGAAGCCGGATGGAAACAAGTCGTGGCACGATGTTCGACATGTATTTGCAATGAGCTGCATGAGGATAGACAAATACACTTCCGAGAATCGGGTGACACCAAACGCATGTCTCTCACAACCAGTATCACCACCGGGCCGACGGCTGAACCGCCCTTCGGAGTATCACCACGCGCACGTAGTGAACATTCCCACTGCAAGAAACACAACAGTTTCATAGTTTCGTCTAGGCTGGACACCAATATCGCCACAAAACAGCTTTGGAGGAATGCATACGTTTTTCGCACAACCTTAAGTGATAACGAACCTATAAAAATTTCCTCAACCCTGCATCAAGATGGGCGCCAATCTTCATTCGGCCCTCACACTGGTTTCAAAAACGAGGACGGCAGCAGTTTGTGGTACATATTCAAAGACACAATGCAAAGACAATGATAACCTTGTCTGCCACCACCAATGACGTTATACGTCGTCCATTTATGATTCGACGAATTTAAACCCCTTCTTCGTCAGATCTTCTTTGGCCTCCTTGATTTGCTGAGGACAAAAGAAACATCGTTACACATCTTAGAGCGTGGTTAATACTGCATCTTCAAACACACAACTCAGGGTCAGCCAAACGTCGACGGTTAGAAGTCGGGCAGAGAAGGCCTCAGCTGGACGCCAGAAGTGAGGCCTGGGAAACACTGACGCAGGCGTCAGACAAACCCGGGTCATGCGCCACCAGCGTTGCGAGACCATTGCTGCCGTGTTCCGGGAATCAACAGCGTCACGGAAGACTAGCGAGCCACTTCCCGTCCGGGTACCAGCAGCCGGGTACCGGGTACCGGGTACCAGCAGCCGCACAGCCGCCACCTCAGCGACGTCCTGCGTGCCGTATGGCCCATGCCCAGGTAGGCCCAGGATACCTGTTCATTATCTTCCCACTGAAATCGGTTCTATCGGCGCGCGACATGCCTGCATGTTCGAACGCACGTGTTCGGCGTCTGGGGGGGTCCTTGCGGCGTACGCGCGCCAGTGTGGCAGGCCAAGTCTAGCCCTTCCTAAAAGGCGAGAAGCAGGCGCCCTTCAGGGAGGGAGCCCCTTCCTAAAGTGCGCTCACACATGTCGTCCAAATGCAGCGATGAGATTCCATGCCACGCAGCACCTTCGGAAGGTGGCGAATCGCTGACGTCTAGAGCTGCCGCTGCCGCTACCGCCAGCCCCTGTGTCATCAAGACGTCGTTCGTGGACACCTACACGATGGGCGAAGCGCCATTTCAAGTAACCCAAAGGACAAATATGTAACTCCCGTCGAGTTCTACACATCTCCCTGTCATTCAAGGTCGGGCTAGTACAGTACGCTCCGCAGTGTCGTGTGCAACGCCATGAGGAGTGTGTCTTGTCTAGTTCAAACAGATCATGCCTGGTGTACGCTAACTGGAACTGAC
>NW_023596225.1:19622751-19650143 GCF_011947565.3 Pollicipes pollicipes
GGAACGTTATGCAT
This sequence comes from Pollicipes pollicipes, assembly GCF_011947565.3. NCBI lineage: Eukaryota > Metazoa > Arthropoda > Thecostraca > Pollicipedomorpha > Pollicipedidae > Pollicipes > Pollicipes pollicipes. The sequence continues at coordinate 19,622,766 of NW_023596225.1, forward strand.
GTGGATAAGATAGCACTAATAGCCCTTTTCCTCGTACAAAAACCAGAAGATTGAAGGGGTAGATGTGATGATAATTTGGCTACATACCTTTACCGAAATGAATATCAGTAGTTCTACTACTGATTCTCCTGCTACTGACATTTGTTTCGATAAGGGCATGTAGCCGAAATATGAACACACCTGCCCCTCTATTCTCCTTGTTACACTACGGGGAATAAGGTTGATAGAACTGTCTCATCTACTACATCTGCGGTTCTATCAAACCAGCATTCTATTCGTAATGGTTCTTAACTGATAGATGCCAACGAATCATCTTGTCAAGCGGTTGATGATAAGCTTTCCGATAATCAGGGCCAGACACGTGCCTTCAGCCCAAAAACATATTCCCAGATTCAGGATCCAGGATCCTACACCCACAGAACCGTATGGGGACTTGGATCCATCCGGGATCCCGGCACACACATGCTGCGCCCCACATTCCAGGCGCACACTACCGGCGCGCGGCCGCTTACTTGGCGAACTTGACGCAGAACTGCGTGAAGTATTTGCGCGACCCAGCCAGGTTGTCGCGCACCACGGGAACCGTCTGCTTCAGCTGGGACGTGATGGTCGACACGTAGCCACTCTGGTCGCCCACCGACTCCACGTTCTGCCAGCTCATCTGCGGCAGGAGCGACGTTAGCTCCACGGACGCGTTCAGGCGGCGCGCTGGAGCCGGGCGCTTACGGCATTAATAGATCAGTAACATTTAGCTGGTGTACTCCGTACAGGCTGGGCAGCTGTAGTTAGCTCAATAGCTGAGCTCGCTCCCTCCCTCCCTCTCCCTCTCTCTCTCTCTCTCTCTCTCTCTCTCCCTCTCTCCTCCTTCTCTCTCTCGTCTCTCGTGTCTCTCCTCTCCTCTCTCCCATCCCTCCTCCTCTCTGGTTCTCTCCCATCTCCTCATCGCTCTCTCTCTCTATCTCCATCTGTGTGTCGTCTTCTCTCGCTCTCTCTCTCATCGATCTCCTCGCGCCGTCGCCGTCGCGTCGCCGTCGCTCTCTCTCCTCTCTCTCTGTCGCTGTCGCTGTCGCTGTCGCTGTCGCTGTCGCTGTCGCCTCGTCGCCGCGCCGTCGCCGTCGCGTCTCGCCGTCGTCGCCGTCGCCGTCGCCGTCGCCGTCGCCGTTCGCCTGTCGCCGTCGCCGTCGCCGTCGCCGTCGCCGTCGCCGTCGCCGTCGCCGTCGCCGTCGCGTCGCCGTCGCTGTCGCTGTCGCTGTCTCTGTCTCTGTTTCTGTTTCTGGCTTTGTCTCTGTCTCTGTCTCTGTCTCTGCTCTGGCTCTGGCTCTGGTTCTGGCTCTGACTCTGACTCTGGCTCTGGCTCTGGCTCTGGTTCTCTGAGTCACGAGACTTGTTAAAATCTAGCTACGGTTGGTCATTGGTATTCGAGATTTACGAAAACGGAAAATTGCTCAACTGAGGGAGCTAGAAATGCCGCAAAGAATATAAACTATAGTCATCGAGCGGGGCTTGGAAACGCCAAGAGGTTGGCAGGACCTCACTGCGCAGCGCCCAACGCATTGATCGGTCGCATCAGTTGCACCAGTCCACAAACTGGCCTCTGTCGGCAGCACCACACTGCCACAGGCAAGGCTGACCTTAGTCATCATCACCAGGGCCGGGTCGCAGGCCGTCTCCAGGTCCTGCACCAGCACCTGCCGCAGTTGCCGATCACACTGCAATGGGGTGATAAGAGGGTCAGACGCTCGGAGGCAGAACAGGGAGACGGGGTCAGGCAGGGGCAGAACAGGGAGTCGGCGTCAGACGCTCGGGGGCGGAGGCGGGGAGTCGGGTGTCAGACGCTCTGGGGGCGGAGCGGGGAGTCGGGGTCAGACGCGCGGGGGCGGAGCGGGAAGTCGGGGTCAGGCGCTCAGGGACAGAGCGGAAACCGGGGTCAGACGTTTGAGGGAAGAGAAGATCTGGTCAGAAGTTTAGTGGCGGAGTGGGAGTCGGAGTCAGATGCCCGGAGGCCGAGCGGGGACTGAGTCAAACGCTCGGGGCCAGAGTGGGGAGTCGGCGAGGCGGGGGTCGGTACGGAGGCATGATGCGATGATACGCAAGTAAGAAAGCTGACATACCAGCTCGGTCCTATTGGCACCCGAAGTGAAGGGCTTGTGGATATGCAGAAAATGCATTGCTTATAACCCAATGCAAACTGACACGACTCGTCATCGCATCATGACTATCGACTGCCGCATGTAAGTAGCAGCGTTACACCCTTCCATGGCTAGGCTTTCATGACTGATGATGCTGTCGTCGGCCACGTAACACGATCGGCATCGCAACCTGGACTTGCCTGGCCCAGCGCCGGCCGAGTGCGCCTCTTACTTGTGAAACACGTCCTGTTCGCTGCTGAGGTTGATCTTGTCAACCAGCGCCGGTTCCACCCGCTCCTTCAGCTTGCTCTCCAGCTGCTGAGTCGTCTCTAAGCAGTACTCGGCCGTGGTCAGGACACTGGAATCCGGACGAGGCGGTGTGAAGGGCCGCGGCGAAAATACCTGCGGCCACCACATTCACAGCGCCAACACCACGGCACCAGCTAAGTGGACGCGCCAATCAGTCGTGACATACATTGGTGCAAGCATTTGTCTGATCCGCACGACGCCAGAGCCCGCCGATGGCGGCCAAGTTTCGATCGCGTCGTCAGGCCTGGCGGCTAGGCGGCAGCACGAGCCCGGGGGACGGGTGGCGCGGCCCGCAGAAGGGCGTGACGCGCCGGACGCGCCGGTCACCTGCACACTCTGCCGAGGTCGTCCCGCGTCAGGCGCTGGATCTCGCCCTCCTTCAGCAGGCTCTGGAAGTTGTGCAGGAAGCCGGCAGTCGCCATGTCGCGCAGGTTGGACAGGTTGGAGAGGTCTTTCAGGTCGAGCGGCAGCGTCTTGCCGGAGGAGCCGCCGGCTGCGCTCACCGTCTGCCTGCGGTGGGGAGAGGGGGAGGGGCAGTGAGAGCGGCGTATTGCCGGTGGCGGCGGTGCCTCATGGACCACGGCGGAACTTGGGGAAGGTCAACCGGCCAGTCACGACACGCGCGAAGGTAATACTCTCTTCAAGGCCATTTCAGGGACAATTGTGATCCATGCATCGGCCGAGAAAACAACCAGAGACTTTGCCAAAAGGAAACGCGACAACCAGCGCCACATCACCCATCTTTCAAATCTCACCACATTATACCACAGACAGCCTATACTCTAAACGGTAGATAATGGAGCGCACCAACCGACGTACCAGCAAAGCAGGGCACGCCAATGTAAGAACAAATCGAGATTCATCACGAAGAGCAGTCAGTCAATCCCCTCCCAGCCAGTCGCTTCCCCTGCTCGACCTGGGCTGGCGACCTGCCGACCCTCACCCGCGCTCCCGGCGAGCAACTCACTTGGGCAGGTTGGCCAGCAGGATCTTGAGCGCGTACTCGCGCAGGTGCTTCTGAAACACGGCCGTGAGCGCCAGCAAGCTGGCGGCCGCGGCTCAACTGCGAGCACTGCAGCATGCACTTCTTGTAGAACATGAAGAGGTCGGCGCAGCTGGGCAGGATGAGCGAGCTCTCGGACGCCGGGCTGGGGAAACCTTTGCTCTTCAGCTCCTGGCTGAAGCGCTCCAGCAGGTCCGACAGGTTCCTGCCGCCAGCCCAGGCCAGAGTCATCGAGACAAACTGGCGCGTGGACACCGCATATAGGACAGGCGCCGACTGCAGTAATGGTGAAACCTTGAAACCAACGCTGGGAGCCACTGCAACAATGATATGCATGTTCAATATATATGTTCAATATGTTCAACGGCACAACTACAGAGGGACACGGTACGAAACGGGAAGCCGACATTTTGTGGCAAATTCTAACGGAGATATGCCTACGCCTTGGCAACACCTGCACTTGATGTCCGTCTCCCACAGCAGGCTCCAAATGACTGGTGGTCCACAGTATCGAGCATACAAGGATCATGCGCCCACCTCTGAATGAAACCGCCACCAAGACCCAGCCTATTACCCAGCGACTTTGGACCTCGCGTGGGCCCCGCACCTGTCCTGGCTCTCGATGTAGATGTTAAGGTGCTGCTCGAAACACTGGCTGATGATGCCCTGGAACGGGTCGGAGGGCACCGGCTGTTCGGGCCGCGGCAGCACCGCCGCCGCGCCGCCGCCGCCGCCGTCGCCTCCTCCTGCTCGAACGGGTTCGTCGACTCCGGCTCCGGCTCCCCGAACGGGTTCGTCGACTGGGAGGCCAATGCTGGTCAATGGAGCGATCGATGCCGGTCGCCACGCGGAGCGGGGTCACGTTCGTGAGGGCCGCAGTCTATCTGAACAGCGCTTCAGTGAAGACAATCTCGCTAAACCATCGACATACCACGACCGTGGCCCGTAGTCTCCCATCACCGGGCGATCTGGCAGCAGTGAGGCGAACAATCTACTACTGCGGCGCGCCATCTCGCCGGCGGCGGTGGACACGAGGCGGAAGGCGCGCGCGCACGCACGCACGCACGCACGCACGCACACACACACACACACACACACACACACCACACACCACAACACTACATGCACACACCACCCACACACACCACACCACACTGCAGGCGGGTCATCGTTGACGCTGCTCGCATGACTCAACGCACAGCCGTCCAGAAGCGACGCGGGGCCAGCGGCCTCGAAGTCGGCTGTACCCTGGTTGGCTAACACGTCATACCAGCGTTAACCTTGTCTCTACCTGTATGTTTTTTTTTTACCGTGCAGGCTTTGCTTCAGTGGCTTTTTATCACGAGTGTATGTATGCATGTACATTGACGTGAATGCTCTGAAATCCGTTTTGAGAACGCATCTAAATACATACCACATCATCATCAAAGCTGGTCGGAGCGCGCCACCTTGAGCCCTGCCCGGTGTGGGCTGGGTGACACGCGAACACCGACTGTGAGGCCGGCTTCAGCACATTGCCTGAAGCCGGCCTCACAGTCCGTGGGGAGCGCCAGCCGCGCTCGGGGCCGACCTCCCGCCAGAGGCGGGCGGGGCTGACTGACCTCCGGCGGCGGCGGGACGGCAGTGGCCGGCCGCCGCTCCTGCTGCAGCGTGACGCCCGAGAAGCGGCGCGACAGCAGCGTCTCGAAGCCGGATGTCCGCTGGATGGCGAACAGCAGCAGCTTGACGTCCATCTCGGACACCCGGCGCGCCATGATGGCCGACAGCTCCACCCTGCAGGTGAGCACAGGGCTGAGGCGCTGCAGGCGACGCTTGGCGTCGGCCAGACAGTGCCCAGTGGTCCGCGTGGAGCACAACCGCAGATCAACACCACACAAAACATGGCGCTCTGTGGAAACTTTCACCCCTCCCCCCCCCCCCCCGGACCAGGAATGGGTCAGGGCACGTGGCAGGCAGGCGCAGCACAGGTGCCGCCGCGGCCGGCCGGCCGACCGTCGTACCGCGTCACGTGGCAGAACTCGACGGCGATGCGCTCCGACACCTCCCACTCGGGCGGGAAGAGGCGGCCGAAGCGCTCCTCGAACTCGATCAGACGCCGCTTCAGCCACGTGTAGCGTTTGTCGATGCTGTCCAGCCAGGCCTGCTCCTCGTTGGCGCCGAACAGGTGCGTGTACTCGGCCAGCTGCAGGCCGACGAACCACTTGAGCAGGTCCCGTCTGCCGGCGCGCGGGCGACGGCGTCACGCAGGGCGGGAGGAGCGGCGCCGCCCAGACGGCCAGGCCGCTGGGCAGCCGTCACCGGCGGCGCGCTGCTGGCGGGTCATCGGCGCGACCATCGCCAGCGGCGCAGACCGGCGGGTCGCCATCGCCGGACCGGCACTCACGACCGCGACCGCCGACAGCCCGGCACCGGCGGCGCGACAGTCGGACTGGACATCACACTGACTGGAAATACAGCTCTCCTCTTGGGAGACGTTCGGGTCGGTAGAAAATACGCAAGCCAGGGACGGGGAGGGATAAAGTTTCGGAAAATAAGCATGGCTCGGGTAGGGAGAAATGACTACACAAAAATACCCTTTAAATAAGCACAAACGGTTTATAAAAGCACTTGACCCCCGTCAACTCATGGAATAGACCCCATCCCACCCAAAAAGAATAAAAAACTACAACCCCTACTTGGATAAAATAGGCAACACCAAATCGCAGTACTACCTTCCCATTCTTTCACGCTCTGGGCGACGCTGCATAACCTACGTTCACAAATGATACATGCGCCATGCCTTTCGTGAGCTAATTACGCTACAGTGTAGTTGGAGTGATACAGCCGTACGCAACATATCTTGAAATCTCACACGCGATCTAAGTTTACAAGGAATCAGCGCGTCAGGTCCGGTAAGCACACGACAAACTGCAAGTTCAAGCCAGCAAAGAAGAGAAAACAACACTGACGGCCGGAGCCAAGAAGATCGATGCAAAAGCTAGTGAATCTCCTCGGCCAGCCGCTGTATATAAATAGACACCGCGGCAGTGAACGGCCAACGAGCCCCCTGCAGCAGTCATATTATGTGGTCCGGGAGGCCGTGTGTCGCTGCAATGGCATGCAACGCCGGCCAGTGGCAAAGCACTGCAGCCAGCTGCCCGCCACCAGATCGTTACTGTGCGGCCGTCATTACTGTCGCCAGCGACGGGAGCGTTCGGCCGGGTCCTCACTTGACTTTCGGCTCCAGCACGTTGACGACGAGGCAGGCTTCACCCAGCTGCTGGCTCGGGATGGCCTTCTTGGTGTTGGTGGCCGAGAACGCCTCGCGGAAGTCGGCCGAGATCTGCTCGGCCAGGTCCGCTCTGATCTTGTGCACCTGCCGCACCGCCGAGGGTCAGCCCGCGGCGCCCGTGGCCGCAGCAGAGCATCCCCCGTCCAGCACGTGCACGCTGTCTGACGCGCCTGCCTGACCATTGCTACAGCCAGCACGTCATGTCCGCCAAGGTGGCGGCCGAGGCCGACTATGGTACGCGAACGCAACCGGTTCGGCTGCATTGAAGACTGCACTTTACCTGGCCCCTTGTTTAGAAGCTATACCTCTTTCTTTAAGAGCCACGGCACAGGCAGACAGCAGCTGCCCGGAAAACTGGTGGCGTTACGCATTGCCAGCTTGATACGGAACGCTGTGCTCAACATCCCTAGAGCGCAGTTAGTGACGACGTGGCGGGTCATACCTGATCGGCCAGCTCCTTGATCTGCGGAATGTCGAGGTACTTGTCAAAGTGCTCCAGCACCTTCATCACGCCCTCCAGCAGCATGGCGATGTCGCTGTACTGGCGCTGACAGATCTGAGACCTGGCCAGATCAGGTCCCATGTCACCCCACAGCTGCGCAGGGCACGCCTCACGTCCGATTGCGTCCGGTGGGTAGCCGTGTCACCCCACGGGAGGGGACGCCACACGATCCGACTGTGTCCGGTGGGTAACCGTGTCACCCCACGGGAGGGGACGCCACACGGCCCGACTGTGTCCGGCACAGACGCAGCGCCGGCCCGACACGGCGCTCACAACAACGACAGGTTCGGCAGAGGGCACAACGGAGGCAGTGCCCTCGGAACAGCGCACACAACAATAATCAAACAAATGAATACATTATATCACGTCACCGTTCAAATCTTGTGGCGCGAAAAATGACGCACTCAGTGAGAAACAATGGGTTACATCACGCAATAATAAACACGACCAGCGCAGCCGGCTCCACACGGCACCCGGCATCCGCTCGGACCGCTGAAGCAGCACCGCCACTGGCGCCCGCCCCGCAGCAGCGGTGTACTGACTGAAGTGTGTCGACGCCGCCGGCCAGCATGTGCAGGTGGTTGAGCGTGGTGACGGTCGCCGTCAGGTTACGCTTGCCCTGGTCCAGCTGCTTGATGTCGCGCGTGATCTCCTTCACCGTCTGCTCCGACAGCTCGGCCCGGCCCTTGATCTCCGAGATCTTGTTGAACAGCTGCATGATCGACTTCTGGGCCTCCTCCAGCGCCCGCTTGCCGTCCTGCCGTCGGGCGGGACAGCACAGGTCAGTTTTCCAAGCGCCCGGCGCTCCGCGTCTGAAGCCGTCTTACGAAATACAGGACTAAAACGACCAGCACAGAGCCATCGAGCTAGGCATGGAAATGATTACCAGACGCGCGAACGCACACCAATTAATGCTTCCTTGTATGCAATGGGTTATATATATATATATATATATATATATATATATATATATATATATGGAATGTATCTAAGTCGATATGCCTGACTACGGTCACGACCCCACGTGCAAAGCTCACCTGTCCGGCGTTGGTGTGCCCTCTGACCACGTTCCTGATCTCTTGGTCGATGCTGCGCACCCGCTCCGTCATCGATGAGATGACATCATCGATGTTTCCTAGCGACTGTTCGTTGGGGAACAGCTGGTTGATGTAGTCCACCACGTCAAAATCGTGGCGGTCCAACGGGTCATTGCTGGGCAAGACCTGCACAAACAAGACAAAAATGTTCACCTGGTGATACAAAAAGATACTTCCAGATGCACTACCTCATCATGTTTGAAGGACATGAACGGCAACCACCAGCCAAGGGATATAGACATCACAAGTTTGGTCAACGGAATCCCCGACGGTACTTCAGTAGATGAGCAGAACAGAGGGTGCTGCCTATATCCTGTACATTATACACATATGGGTACACATATGAGTATATTCTGTAGAAACACCCGCAGCCGCAGCGGGTGTTTCTACAGAATGGTCCTTTATCAAGTCGCAAAGCTATGATAACCCCACACAAAGTCAGAAATAACGTATTTTCCCCGGCAAACATCCCACTCACCTGCTCGATGGCAGCCAGCACCTCTGGAGGAAGGTCTATCAAATCATCATCATCAATATCTTCTGATTGCAAGTAGTTATCTGGTACCGAGAACATGACCTTGACTATGTTTGTCCCGTCACTGGGCCCAAATCTTGATGGGTCATTTGGTAATCAGTGTTCCATAGGTTTTGTCACCACCTGGAGAGACATTTCATTGATGCATCAAAGTCAAACGCAAACAACAAAAAAACTTAACACGCAATAAAAATCGGATCGATTAGGAATATGAGTGACACAAACACGCATTCCATGACAAATCGTCCGCACAGACATGGTGTTGGAAAACTAATCTCGGAGATTTCAACTGAAGGTATTTGTAGGATAACTTTAGATGGAAAATCCGTTCATGAAGTTCAAGCTCAATCAGATTGCCTGTTCACGAATTAAAGCCAAAGACAATGTTGTGACGTCACACAGCAAGGGCACCTTCCAACCATGTAAGAGGATCCCTCTGTGTGAGATAGTGCATCGCAAACATCGTAAAAGAACCAGAGTTTCTGACATTATTCCTACACTCTGGTGTGGGTGGCGTCACTTCCTAAGCTGAACTAATGTCACGTGATCTACTACTAGAAGTGTAGTGTTTCTTCTACTACCACCACTACTACACGACCTATGTAGCTTTATGTGACCTGGGGCGACCTTAAGTCCTCTGACACTCAGCAACTGGACCATCCATAATTTGGCGGAGCGACATTCATCTCGAAACTGTATTTACAAATTTTTCCCGGTCTATGAGTGCTCGTTTTCCGGACCGAGATGGGGCAACACATTGACGAGAATTCCGCGATGGCTCGTCCGTCACCGACACCACGACCGAATGTACGCACGATCGAATAGTGGTGAATGCTTGTTCAATGTATGTTTGTCAGATAAAGAGCTTAACAGGAGTGTCTGATTAACACATTAATTCCAGTGGTATGGTGCAACGCCGCAATTTTATCGGAAGCCCGCATCTTGGCAAGATGGTAGTTGAGAAGGAAAAACATGAGCAGTAAGATGTGATACATCATGGATTATCGACGCCGTTCATCATTGCAACGCCACTATTTCATCATGGTATGTGACCAATCCCAGGTATGATGGTACCTCACCGCGACTTCTTTTATGGAATCTCAGTTAAGACTGCACTACATCTTCCCCAGAGAAAGTGATGAAGCTGATGGCACTTATCACTCTCCATCTGATAGAGAAACATCACACTTGCACACAAGATTTGATCAATGAGCAGGACACTCAGCAGTGCCCTGAATATCACCCCAACAAGTGCCTGATCTATTTCACCACTGTCATGATTTGGCATGCAGGATCTGAATCAACTGCTTTAAGCACCCCATTTCCTTAAATTTGTTCAGAATCAGCCATGTTGTATATTGCCCAACATCTTATTTAAGAGAATGCAACAATATCTTTCATCTGCTCATGCATTATTGCAACAAAAAAAGATGTGTCATTAATCAGGAGCACCACAAATATCAAGGCAAGGATGAGTCATCCTGACTCCGTGGATGACACCATGAAAACCAAATTAACTATTGACTTGGTAAATAGTCAATCAAAAATTAAAAGCAGCTTTGGACTGCCAATTAAAATTTTATGGACCGTACACATTTACTTCCACTTTATTAGCTGCCGTGTTAACTGTCAATGAGGCTCAATTTTCTATACCTTCTTGCTCTCCCCCAATATGGCCAAAATATATCTATGTAAAACACTTACTCAACAAGCCCTGGCCTTTAGCAAATAAATGCTTGCACTTGATCATATTTGCATACATTGTGTGAATGGTGTAAAGGTTATAGATGGAATCAAGTCAAAAGATCCATATGTTTCTTTTATTTTTATAGGCTATTTTTTATTTTTTATTTTGTTATTTTTTATTAATTTTAACAGGCCAATGATTCTATGGGTAAACATTTCTTCACTGAGTTACATTCCATTACAACACTTGCCACAGTGCCATGTGATCACACAGAAGCACCAAAGGGCAAAACTCATCAACCATTATTCTGACTTTACTAAAACTTCATGAAACTGATTTTGTGTATACCACTATCCAAATCACCCAAATAGATACTTGTATATCAGGCATGAAACTAAAAAGCATCATGAGCTTTGTCATTGCTTCCAGGAAGATGAAACACATTCTTAAATGAGGCCTCATAGAGACAGCAAATAGGATGGTCAAACTGACTCTCCCATCCAAACACATATTCAAGTGGTTAATCATGGTTAGGTATTAACAATATACCTGCCAGCCATCTGTATGTTTTTTTTTAACAACTGCTGCACCTCACAGCTCTGCAGTTCTGCACCAGAAATGAAAATGTACAGTGAGTTAATAAAAACACCAAAAAGACATGTCATGTTGTTGGGTGAAGTAGATGCTTATGACATGTATATGCCTTAGGGCTTCAGTTGATGGGAGCATTCCACATTTCCATGAGATTTGGAACTGATACAGCTATGAAGCCATGCCATGATAGCCATGCAATGAAGCCAGCCATGATGCAGCCTTGAAGATCATTTGGTGCAGTTCACAAACCTCCTTTTTAAGGCCTATACCCCTCTAGTTTGAGGAACACACCCACAAAGATGCACAGCCTATTTTGTGCACACTTTGTGGTGAGCTAGCACTAAGTTTTTTGTGAAAGATCACCCAGGCATTCATAACACCATAAAAGCATTATTCAAATCCTGCCGCTTCATCGGCCATGCAGTGACCAAGGCCACGACAAATGTGGTTGTCGTATCAGTCATATCTGGGTCTTGTGAACAAAATTTCTGAATATAATGACCGTCAATTGGCTATCACTCTATGTTGTGTAAAGCATGATATTAACTTAAATCATTTTCGAAGTAGTTTTCAAGGAATTCTTTCCCACGCTTTTTGTTCTGTTTTACCAGTCAACGAGGATGGATGTTAGCAGTTCAATGAGAGATGGCTCACAGTCCTGTCGGCGCCTGTTATCATAGCTCTCTTTACAATTGTACGCGCGATTAAGAAGCCGGAAAATTCGTTATCCATATTCTAGCCCAGCTGGAGAGAACCCTGACTTAAAGCACACACACACACACACACACACACACACACACACCTGCCTGGGAAATAGGCGGCGCAAACACCTTCATTCATCAATATCGTACACAGGTGTTTGCGCCGCTCCTTGTCTATCATGCACCAGGAAGAGCTTCGCTTATGTCTGTCGTTGTTCAGTTTTATTTTATTTTTGTTTATGCCCTTCTTGCATATAGTTTTCAAGACAATTTTGAAAAATTGATTTTGAAAAATGTCCCTTAAACCAAAGTTTAGCCATATTTTTGCCTCCAAAATATGTCTTTTATTGGTACCCACTAGGGGTATAACAAACCAGCCCAAGGTAACTGCTCTCAGTAAGCAACATACGGAAGCAGATGTGACGCTGTGTTCGTTGGATTTCGCCGCTTGTTGCCGGCGTGCGAGTCCTTCGGGTAACGCGAACGTGAGCCTGCGAGGGAATTTAACGGTATTTGCAGGGCCTTTCAGTTTTTTGGGCTTATAAGGCGAGAAAGGATACCCATTTTAGACGATCTCTGTTTTGCTGTGTTATGGCTGGTAAGTTTGCCTTTGAAGTTGGGATGCGCTGGCTCGCAACCGATTATGACTGAAAGAATAAATATGATGCTTGACGGCATGTTTTTTGTGTCGTTAGTTGACATTCAGATGGCTATTGTCTGTCCCGATGAATCAGTTAGTTGGAGGGCCTGCCTCCGATCCACTCACCCGTGGTGGGGTTGATTTGAGTCATTTAAGTGTGCTCGCTATTTGGCCTTGGTGTCCTGCGGCCGGTGGCAGCAGCCGCGATAAAGGTCAAATGACGTGAGGGGGCTGGATGAATCGTGCTGAGCAATGCAGCGCGTTAAAATCCACTACCGAATTCTGCCTTTAATCTGAAATTGCATGATTGGTTGGTAGGGGCCTGAATTCACTCAACAAGCACTGCTGAGCAGAAGCTCTGAATGCAGAAATCCAATTAAAATGTTTCAATCAAATGTTTTTTCCTGGTCAGTTATTTAATGAAATATGAACAGGATATGATAGTATATAAAACATATGTAATGTATAGAGAGAGAGAGGGGGAGACAGTGAATGAGAGGGAGGGAGGGAGGGAGGGAGGGAGGAAGGAGAGAGAGAGAGAGAGAGAGAGAGAGAGGAGAGAGAGAGAGAGAGAGAGAGAGGAGAGAGAGAGAGGAGAGAGAGAGAGAGAGAGAGGAGAGAGAGAGAGAGACAAGACAGAGACAGAGACAGAGACAGAGACAGAGAGAGAGACAGAGACAGAGACAGAGACAGAGACAGAGACAGAGACAGAGACAGAGACAGAGACAGAGACAGAGACAGCTACAGAGACAGAGACAGAGACAGAGACAGAGACAGAGACAGAGACAGAGACAGAGACAGAGACAGAGAGGAAGAGTTGTAGAACATCCTGATTTATGCTGTAATTTTAATCCATTAATTCAACTATGACCACACAGCAAGCCTTCTATCCTTGAAAGGTCTTGGAGGAGGGTCAAGCTTTGGGTTGATATGTTTCCAATGGTTTAGGTTTATATGTCCCCAATGTTTTTTCCAGTTTGATATTAACACCAGAATGTTGCTCATTGCTGTTTACTATGTGCTATGAATCTATAAAATAATCATAGTAAATGCTATATTGGTCATGTTAAATCATTTCAGGATGGGCAATGGCACATGCAATGGTAAGATTTAAGGAACCACTGAAGAAGCTGCCCTTGGTAGTAGTGTTGCATGGACAAGGATATAATCAAGAAATAAAGAAATGAGTTGATAACATTGCATGATAGGTTAACATTCTTCAGACTAGATTGGGGGTTATGTTTAAAAGTTTACAATGGAAAACTGGCCTGCCTGACTGATACACTTAATGCACATTTTGTCCATATTTTAAGGCTTGTTAAATGTGATGCATCCTTAAATTTGATCTTTTTTAACTGTGCTTGATCCTTAACTGCACTGGCCCCACTTCATGTGGTCATGTGGTCATACCCATCTGTGATGTTATGATACAATGTCTCAGAGGGCAGCAGCTGGGTGAGGATTTGCCTGGTGTCCTGTTCACATATTTCGACCCTGGCTGAGATTGTTTGGTAGTCTGCGGTAGTTGTGAAATATGCTGTTGTGCACCTTGTTTCTAGCCAACATCATGGTGACACTGCTAATGGCACTTGTTTTTTTCAGAGGGTGATGATCAACAGAAATTAAGATTCCAGGTTGAACTAGAATTTGTCCAGTGTTTGGCTAACCCAAACTACCTGAACTGTAAGTAATTTATTGGGTAACACTTAGAAAGGATTGGCAATTAACTTGCCATGGACATTCCAAAAATATGTCTACCATTATAATTTACTGATGCATAGTAGCTTGCATCACTGAGTTGTTGCAGATCTAATAGCTGATTTTTCCATTGCATTTACTCTGAAAATCAGTGATGCCTCAGAATGTCAGATTGTGATTATAAAAGATCAGTTTGATGTAATGCAACTATCAGCACAGTTGCATGCACAGCATCAGTTCAACAAAACACGCTGTATATTTGCAGTCCTTGCTCAGCGGGGATACTTCAAGCAGCAAGCTTTCATCAATTACCTCAAGTACTTGAAATATTGGACAAAGCCAGAGTATGTCAGGTACATAAAGTAAGTACTGATTCTTTAAAACATTGTATTGTGTAAGAAAGTACACAAGCTAGTGATTTTCGATGAAAATGAAGCAGAACCATCCACATATTGTCATCAGGCCCGAAAGCTTGTGGTCAGTATTGTTCATTTAACACATAATACATCATGTTTGCCAGTATATTCCCACAATGATTGAATTATAAATCCATTGCCATCCACCTTGCCAGTGTTCCTGGACAGCTTTGTGTTTAGTATCCCATTGTGGCTTGTGCATGTAATAAGAAACAGCTCACCATTGTTTAGTTTCGAACACCACTGTGTTGGGGGCTTGTAATGTGAGGTTTGTTTGCACACCATGGTAATCCTGAATCCATTGCATCATGAGCTGAACATAGAGCTACCTACGCCCACCCACCAGTGTGATTATGTTTGTGATGATAATGATGAATGATTTTTGTTTAAGATGACGGAGATTCGGGCCTACCAACATCTTACGCCATTGAGCGAGAAGCCGCAGTGAATGCACACATCACTGGTGTTCCCCATCTGCTGCAGGTACCCAATGTGCCTGCACTTCCTGGACCTGCTGCAATACGAGCACTTCCGCAAAGAGCTGGTGAACTCGCAGTGCGCCAAGTTCATCGACGACCAGCAGATCCTGCACTGGCAACACTACACGCGTCGGCGTACCCGCCTGCTGGCCGGCGAGGGCTCGCCCACGCCCGTCGGCAGCAGCACGCCCACGGTCTGAGGTGGCCAGCCGGACCCGGTGCCCAGTGCGGCCGGGTCACGTGTCTTCCACAGTCGCCGTGAGAGCGGCAGCGACTGCGATCCACCAACGCGGCGCAGGTCTTTAACAGCGTGAGCACGCGTTACCCCGCGTCTTCCTCCCTTCCACTGTAATCCAGTACAGCGCCAGCATAGCAGCGCAGGCTGGGCGCACACAGGACGTCGGGCGCCGAGAGTATGGCGGAGCCGGTGCTGCTCAGCTACCACGACTCGGTGCTGCACGAGTCAGACGGCGAGCTGCTACAGGGGCCGCACTGGCTCAATGACAAGCTGATCCAGTTCTACCTCAACTACCTGGAGCACGCCGCGTTCCCCGCCGCCGGGCTGGCGTTCGTCGGGCCGGATGTGACGCAGTTCGCGCGGCTCTGCGCCGAGAGCGAGCTGGCCGCCTTCCTGGCGCCGCTGCGGCTGGCCGAGCGGCGCGCCGCGCTCTTCATCATCAACGACTGCGAGCGGCCCGACGCGCCCGGCGGCACGCACTGGAGCCTGCTGGTGACCGTCGGCCGCCGCTGCCTGCACTACGATTCGCTCGCCTACGGCAACCAGCGCGAGGCGCGGCGCATGGCGCGCCGTCTGGCGCCGCTACTCGGCCTCTCCGGCAAGGTGGAGGAGGCCGCCTGCGGCTGCCAGCGCAACGGTTACGACTGCGGCGTGTTCGCGCTCTGCCACGCCGAGGAGGTGGCGCGTCGGCTGAGCGGCGGCAGCGACCTGCGGCACGTGCCCGTCAGCCAGGAGCGCGTCGACGAGATGCGCGCGGACATGCTGCGCCTCATCCGGAGCCTGGCCGCGAGGTGAGGCGGCGCGGGAGCGCAGCGCGTGTGCGGCAGAGAGGCGTTGGCAAGCGGAGACGCGGACCGGACGGGCGGCTGGGCGTGGCGTGTGTGTGCCGACCGCGGTGAGCTGCTGACCGGCATGATGACTTGTTTTGTGTCCGGCGAATGCTGGATGGTCGCCTCCAGGAGAGGCTCTCCCTGGTCAAGAGTCGGCTGCTGGCGAACGGCGGTGGTGCCGTTGCCCCCGGCAGACTACTGCCAAATACTCAGTACTCAACCTGGCCTGGGCGCCGCTTGCTGTGCAACTGCAGGCTGGTTCATTTTGTGAATAAAAGGCTGTAGTTGGGTGTTCTGTATACCATGCGTTTACATCTCGTACAAAACGGCAACAGTTATACCGTAAGATTCGCTAATCTTTGATTGTATACGCTAGCCGATCAGATCCGTCGGGCCGCTGGGCACGCGAGCAGTCGCGGCCTGTCAGCGGCACTACCGGGGGGTCGGCCACGGGCTTCCGCTGGTGGTCGTTGTACCGGCGCGGGTGGGCCGTCCTCCCACTAGGCGGCGGCCATGCTCTCCCTCATCTGCGCCACCTGCTTGAGCACGGCCGTCCGGCTGGTGCCGCCCTCGGCCTGGTACTGCTCCACGCTCGCCTCGAAGCTCCAGATGGACGCAACGTCGGCGCCGAACGCCGCGCTGGAACGCGCCGCCACAGCATTCGTCAAAAACGGAACGGACGAGGTCAGGCTGAGACGGCGTAAAAATCTGCCTGCGAAGTATAATACCCATGGAAAATAAGCGATTGGAAATCAGATGTTGAGGCGACAATGTTAGGTACGCCAAGGTTAAACAGACGAAAATCACGACCGCTTCAAGCGAATCACCGCACCAGGATAATTTCCAATGCCGTGCAGATAATACGCGGGAGAACTACGCGAGCGTGTGCGCACGCAGGCACTCTCATACATTGGTCGTAAGCTCGCCGCCCACCTGATGCCCTGGAAGTCGTCCAAAGACAGCTGGCGCATCGGCACCCCCTTGGCCTCGGCCAGAGCCACACACTTGCCGGCCAGGTTGTGCGCCTCACGGAATGGTACCTGCGGCAGATACGGTGCCGTGTTATGCTCGGGCTCATCGGTGGACTGGGAATCACTGCCGTACGGGGGAGATTTGGCTGCAACGACGCTGTGTACACTTGCGCGCCGTTTAAATCGCCTGATGCTCACGCTTAGCCGCCAGACATGTTCACGCCCAGCCGCCAGCCGCCAGAGCCTGCACTTTGGCCGGTACCCAGTCACAAGGCTGCAGCGAAGCGTCCACATAAATCGCGCGGTGGCGTCACAGGTGGCGGAGAACGGGCAGGGGCTGCCGGCGACTGGCGCGAGCTGTTCTGCCGCATGTGCGGGTCCTCACGTTTTGTCTGACGAGGGTAGTAGGCGACGTCGGTGGCGAGCATGCCCTCAGACAGCAGCTGGCGACATCTGGCGGCGCTCACCGTCATCGTGGAGACGACTCCGGTCATGACACGGATCACCCCTGCCGGAGCGGCCGCGCGCGTGACGCTCCGCACGCGCACGCGCTGGCCTCGGTCATCTCTCGTGGTTGGAGCTAATAGTTCTTGACTCAGTGCGACGTAAGCGATGATCTACCAATATGGGTGCTTGATATAAATATGATCATCCCAGTAATATAATGTACAGTGCGTCTCCGAAACGTTCTTAAACATAGCGTAGCTGCCGCCGAATACCGGTGACATTGTCCGCAGAGTCGAATAGCAGCTCCTTATCCTCCTGGAAGTCCTTGTTGTAGGTTGACGGCGTGCCCTTCAGCGCCGTCATCAGGCCGACACAGTTGCCCAGGAAGCGACCGGCCTTGCCCCGAGCCAACTCCAGCCCGTCCGGGTTCCTGAGGTTCACACCGGACCGATTTAGCGCGCCGTGACGCCGGCTCGGTAGGCCGCTTGCCAAGCAGAAGGGCAGATCCGGTAAACGCCGGCTGTTGGATGCTCTATCTTGGGCGCGGCGAGCACGTCCACGTCGTCGTGTGAGGCATGCACCGAGAAGCGATGAACTAACCGACTAAAATGTTATGAAGCGCTTGTATCCACCAATGGACCGGAGGTCCGCGTTCTCAAGAAGCCTGAAGGACAACGCGTCGACTCTGATAACAAGTAAGATTATTTCATTGAGTGATTTGGCATTGGCTGAAACCGTAGCATTCCAACAGGGCGCGGGCTTGGCGATCGTGCATCCATGAAAAGGTCGTGCATCTAAACTATCTCGTCGCATCTGCCTCGAGTGCTGGGCAACCCCCGTTGCGAATGACCGCCATGCTACTGCTGGTGTCACGTGCAGCACTAGCGTCTGGGCATGAAGACCTGGTGACGGGGTGCCGGTAGTATAGTGGTTAACGTGTCTGCGTTAACCATTGCGCGTCTGGGAAACCAGAGGTACGGGGTTCGATTCCCCGCGGTGCCCGCCCTTCCTGCCAGGGTGACAGGTAGGCGACGCCATATAGCCTCAGCAGCTGAGCGCGTCGTAAAGCCCCAATGACACACACAAGCCCTGGTGACACCGCGGCCGTTGCGGTTCGACGACGGACGCCCAGAGCCGGCCCTCAGGACTGACTCACCTCTTCTGCGGCATGAGCGAGCTGCCGGTGCTGTAGGCGTCAGCGATGTGCACCAGGCCGAAGGTGGGCGTGGAGAAGATGATCAGGTCCTCGGCCAGCCGCGAAAAGTGCGTGCCCAACAGCGACACCCAGAACAGGAACTCGGCTGGTGGTGACGGGAGGAAGCGTCACGTTCAGGCGGGCCGCCAGCGAGAGATGTTCCCGAGATGGTGTTATAACTCAATTGCCGTGCCAGCAGTAGCGAGCTCTTCCAATGGTTACTAAATTTGCCAGAAATCCCGTTTGTTACACGACCGATTCTTCGTAGGAAGGGTGTGTTTTGGGGCTTTGCCAGTGTTGCTACAGACAACTTCCTAGGGGGTGGATCTTTGCCACTCAGCAAGGCTCTGCGCAACGCCTTGCACCGCAACGAAAAGTTATTTAGAACAAAGCCAGGCAGGAAAGTTCTGCATTTATGGGGTTAAAATTGACACCAATTTCCCAAACTTCTTTCAACGTGCAAACGAGGACACTGAGACGTTTCATCGACTAATGGAGCGTCCCCGTCTCTCAGCTTTCTGCGACCCTTCGAAGTCACACAAGCGCGGCGGGGTGCGGCTCGGCCACGGCGCTGCCGCCCGGTGCGGTCCGCATCGTCTCCCACCGATGTAGTCGCGGTCGCTGACGGCCAGCATGCTATTGGGCGTGACGGCCGTGAAGCCGAGCTCGGCGGCGAGCGCGGCTCGATCCACCGCGAACGGGTTGCCGGCCAGGGCTCCGGAGCCCAGCGGACAGCTGTCCACGCGCTGCGTCAGCTGCTGCAGGCGGCGCAGGTCGGAGCGGAGGAACCAGGCGTGGCTGCCGACGCCGGGGCGGCCATGAGCCGCTGCACCACCATAACAGCGGCACGGACTACCGCCTGAGCACCTGACCAGTTTTGGCATGCAGGGTGCCTGTTCATTCCGTGTACAAGGCAATGCCATTTCTCGCCGTCATTAATGGTAAATCGAAGCAACGACCATCCGCGAACAATGCACCAGACCCCATACGTGACTGTGAGGGAGCGCCCAGTCTGCGAGTAGCTGACCTCATGAGCCAGTGGCTCCACCTGACGGGCTGTGCCGGCTGCAGGTGCGTGAAGCCCGGCATCAGGATGTCCACCTCCGCTTCCGCGCGATCCGTCAGCGTCTACGGATACCGCGCCGCCATCAGCGCGGACCGCAACACCATCACGCGGCAGGACGTGCCCGCTGATAGCTCAAGGCTAAACATTCGCTGAGAGAACACTTAAGTGATAAACCGCAACCTTATCAGTTTATTTAACGAAGGGGATTCCCCCTGTCCATCGACGTTCGATCCAGAGGACGCCCGAACGACAGCAGCTGTTCCCCGGCAACGCCCCGTGCGGTGTAGCAACTCACGGTGATCATCTCGCGCAGCAGCGGCTCCAGCTGCTCCTCGACGACACCCCTGTGCAGTGTAGCTACTCACGGTGATCATCTCGCGCATCATCGGCTTCAGCTGCTCCATGGCGGCACCCCTGTACAGTGTAGCCACCCACAGCGATCATCTCGCGCATCATCGGTTTCAACTACTCCATGGCGGCACCACTGTACAGTGTAGCCACTCACGGTGATCATCTCGCGCAGCAGCGGCTCCAGCTGCTCCTGAATGACATCCCTGAGCCACAGCCGGGTGTCGACGGCCACCTGGTCGTTGCGGCTGCGGCCGGTGTGCAGCTTGGCGCCGGGCGCGCCCACCAGCTCGGTCAGGCGCCGCTCGTTGGCCGTGTGGATGTCCTCGTCCGAGGGGCGCACCTCGAACGAGCCGGTCTCCCACTCGGACAGGACCTGCGGGGCATCGCCGTCCGCCGCCATATCGGTATACACATTGTGCAGATGTCACCAAGCGCGTCCTTTGCTGGATCGCAAGGGTACTCAGTCACCAAGGCGATATTTTACCCTGCCACTAGCGAGCATGGAGGAGCTTTTTTCGGCTGCCAACAGAGAAGCGCAATAAAATGCCAATAGCTTTCAAAACTATCCGCCTTTCCCGGGGAGCACACACGACAGTCTCGTTTGAGGAATCCATCAGCGTGGCTGGAGATCATTCGTAGGAACGCCCCACATATTCCGTCATAGGTTATGAAAGGGCAACAGTACCTGGTCCAACCCACGCTGAATTTGTGTCTCCTCCTCCCTGGTCAGAAGTCCAGCCTTCTGAATGGCAGAAGCGTAGGCCTTGCTGCCCTGGCCGGAAGGAGACGTTGATAAGCACTACTGGTCCTCAGATTACATTAGTTGATATCGATCCCGAAGAAGACCTGGCATACGTATATATATATATATATATATATATATATATATATATATATATATATATATATATATATGGCGAATTCGTGTTCAGCAGAATTCAGGTAAATGTATCTCGACCAAATAATTACTGCTAAACCTGACCCCTACCCAATTCGAATACATTTTCTTACATCCAATACTCCAATATTGACTCCCAAATTCAGTACCTCAGGCAGGACATATTCCTACCTCGATTTGAGAATCTGTCTTTATACCTAGCAAAACGACCAACATCATATCACAAAGCGTACCACATGACTTTGTCAAACCCATACACATAGAAAACTATGATACAGTGAAATACAGCTATGTGCTTCTGTAGTATTTTCATTTGGGATATGTCGTGTGTGCGTGTTATAGTTCATGGTGTACGTGTTTACTTTGCCTGACCATGCAGCCGTTGTTTGCTGTGCAGCTCGTCTTAAACTAAGATACACACACACATACATAAATGGACATGCTATCTACAATTAAACGGTTCTCGCTTACAAAACTGCTCATAAGTGCCGGACATACACAACAATTGCACTCGTTTCGATGTTTTGCGAGCAACGCGGTCACAACGTTAGAAGTTCATGTATATCCCCGATTTCTTGGTACCACAGCGCCATGACAGCTTTGGTTTGCAGTCGGAGCCGGAGCGCGTCTGCGATCCCGCCGGCTGTGAAGGCGCGCTGGCATCTCTCTCGGACGCCTGTGTCGTAAGCCCCAGCAGGATGTGCCTGTTTATGTTCTGGAAAGCCACGACGGCAGGCGGGGCCGAGCGGACTGCAGGCGGCAGAGGGCGAGTCCCAGTCGCAGCGGGTCCTCTCCCCCCCCCCCCCCTCCCTCCCTCCCGGCCCGCGCGACCCCACCTAGGCGCCTATGAACAGTCCAGCGACACTCATCGGGCAGTTCGCCAGACCTGACATTCAGCCGGTCAAACCCAAACACCCGGTGGAATCAGACTACTGCCAGATGGAAACACAGCGGGTGCTGCCACATCGGTCACTCGTGACCCGGTGACAGGGCCAGCCCCAATGGAGGCCAGGAGGCCCGGACGACAGCAAGCGACGTTCGCGGAACGGCGTGTAATAAAAAAATGTTAACACCCCGGGGTCACACTCGACCGCCGTTCAGGGAGACTGGACGCTCATCAGGAGCAGCACGGTCCGGAAAGATGTTTGAATGAAAAAGGTTGTGTTTGAACGCGACTAGATGAAGGTCCGTTTTGTGCCGAACACCTGAGTATGGTGTCATCTCATGGTGTCTGGATGTTACAGTGACCACCATGCTTGGTGTCATGTAATTAACGTGCCAGGAGGAAGTCGCACCAAGTAAATTGCTAACAACATGGCTTCCGTAAGCTTTTTTTATCCATTCCCCCAGCATACGATAACTTTTGAAGAGCACGAAATTAGCCGCCCAATATAAAGAACGACGCCTTTAGAGCGGGCATGACACCCTCGTAAAGAGTCGTCTAGCGCGTGCCAGAGAATCTGCGTATGCCATGTTGCGCCTGTTGCTCGTTCCTTGTGTCCAACTGCTCGCGGGTGAAGCAGATCAAGGAGTCCCAGACATTAAAGAACAATACCTCATCCACTAGCTCGGTTCTGAGTATGCCATGGAATAATCTTGTCAACACAAATATTGAGAATGTATTATCGCACTTTCAATAAAGCAACATGAAATATTGACATAGCTTTGACGCACCCTCTACATCATCGCCAGCTCTTGTGCGTGTATCATCGTGCATATATTTGCTGTACAATGATCTTTTTGCACTGCAAGTAGATGATGCCTAGCCATGTGTAATAGGGACGTGCGAATGTGCCAGAAACGAGCTGCCATGGCAACGCGATCAGGACAATTTTGTTACATTATATCATGTAATGAGCGACAAACAAGCTTCAACTTGTCCTTCCACTCAGCGACGCCCAGGGGAGCCCCATCGAATGCTGCACTAAGCACAGCCCTATCAGTATCCGCAGCGCCCGCGTCACCGCTCCTCATTGCCATTGCAGAAGCCGAAATAGCTTGCTGTAATTTATTAAACTTATTGACGGGAGTGTTCCACATTTGCATGAGCTTTGAACTGAAAAAGCCCTCTTGAAAAGCATTCGGTGTAGTTCACAGCCCTGCCCTTCCTAAGACCCAAACCCCGCTAGTTTCTGTGTTACGCGCCAGCAAAGGTGTGCGGACTTTTTCGTGCAGACTACTTCAAGGTCACATAAGCATCCATGACCCCATAATTACGTCGCTCGAATCCTTGACAATTGGCCCTCAATCACTGTTGAGCAAGGTGCGATCACGCGATCAATGTATGATGTGTTAAGAAGCATATTTACTAAAATGAGAAACTGCGTCGTCTAGAGCAGTGTTTCCACTAAAAATATACCAATAGTTATAACTGAGCTCATTTCATCGCATCTTATGCTTGCTCCAAGATCTTCCAATGCGGAGCATTCCCGTAAAGCAGAATGCGCCTCGCATTAACAAAACGCAAAACAATCAATACATACCGCGCGCCTGACCCCTGCCCGACCCCTGGCAAACTCTTGAATGTCTATCTATCGGCTACGTTTTCCCCGTCCTGACCGATCAGCACATGGATGCGGGATATGACCAGTCCTCCATAGCGATGTTCATTGTATGCCACAATATAATTTTGACCACATAAGTTACATTCGGCTACGAGGGCCCTGTTTTAACTTCCCTTTCCTCCGAGCAGAACTGCTGGCTTCGCCACTGGATCCCGGCTCACCTGTCTGGTCCTGTCGGACATGATCTCTCACCTTGATGTCCTGTCGGTACACATCCATCACCTCGAAGTCCTCTGGGTACATGCCCCTCGCCTTGATGTCCTGTTGGAACATGTCCCTCACCTTGATGTTCGTGTTAACATGCCCCTCACCTTGATGTCCTGTCGGTATATGTCCCTTGACTTAATGTCCTGTCAGTAAATGCCTCTCGTCTTTATGTCCTGTCGTTACATATTCCTCACCTCGATGTCCTCTGGGTACATGCCCCTCACCTTTATGTCCTGCCCTTACATGTCCCCCACCTTGATGTCCTGTCGGTAATGTCCCTCACCTTGATGTCCTGCCCTTACATGTCCCCCACCTTGATGCCCTGTGGGCACATGCCCCTCACCTCGATGCCCTGTCGGTACATGTCCCTCACCTTGATGTCCTGTCGGTACATGTCCCTCACCTTGATGTCCTGTCGGTACATGTCCCTCACCTTGATGTCCTGTCGGTACATGTCCCTCACCTTGATGTCCTGTCGGTACATGTCCCTCACCTTGATGTCCTGTCGGTACATGTCCCTCACCTCGATGCCCTGTCGGTACATGTCCCTCACCTTGATGTCCTGTCGGTACATGTCCCTCACCTTGATGCCCTGTCGGTACATATCCCTCACCTTGATGTCCTGTGGGCACATGCCCCTCACCTTGATGTCCTGTCGTGGTACATGCCCTCACCTTGATGTCCCTGTCGGTACATGTACCCTCACTCGATGCCCCTGTCGTCGTACATGTCCCTCACCTTGATGTCCTGGTCGGTACATGCCCCTCACCTTGATGTCCTGTCGGTACATGTCCCTCACCTTGATGTCCTGTCGGTACATGTCCCTCACACTCCGATGCCCTGTCGGTACATGTCCCTCACCTTGATGCCCTGTCGGTACTTAAATTCCCTCACCATTGATGTCCTGTGGGGAAGCATGTCCCTCACCTTGATGCTCTGTCACTACATGTCCCTCACCCTTGATGTTCTGTCGGTAACATATCCCTCACCTTGATGTCCTGTCGGTACATGCCCGGTCGTAACGCAGTCGATGCGTTGAACTTTGTCCATCTCGGGGGTCCCCCGGTCCGGGTGACGGCCTCCCTCCACAGCTTGCCTGCCTGCCTCCCTGCGCTATCCATGACCTGGCTGTCATTCAGAGATCAGGGTCAGGCCAGGACTGACGGACTAGGAGCACGTTTGACGCGTTCGCCCCAGGGTCAGCGCAGCAGAGAGAAGACTGAAAAAGACTGCGACAAAACCGGCGGGAGGCGACACATTCAGTGGGATGCGTACGACGTCCTGGACTTGTGCTACGTCCGATTGCACACGAGTAGAGTCTGGTTATCAACAGTGAACTCGACCATACTTACGACTACGTGTAAACTGCACTTCGGTGATCATCTGCACCTTACCAAGATACAGCTCGCCATACGGCCTCAACAGCTGATTGCGTCGTAAAGCCCCCCCCCCCCTCGCCCCAGATGTAACTCGGCGAGCATGCGGTATCCCAGTGTGGCCTCAGCCAGGGTCATAACCAGAATTTTCTTTTGGGAGCGGAGGGGGGAGCGGAGCTCAGTGAGGATGCGTACGTTGATTTATTTCTGATAGAAGCTGCTTATAGCGCCAAAACAAAGATGCGGGCCAACAGCGGGGGAGCGCCCCACCTTTGACTGCGCATCCGGCCTCAATTAACTACTGCCGGAGAGCGGCACGGAACTTCTCACCGTGTGTGCAGCTGGTATCGGTGTCGCGGCCGCAGCTGACGTCTGTCCAGCAGATGCGGTTGGTGAGTGGCGCAGAGACGCTCTCCCAGGATTTTTAAGCGCGCAACCCTGCCGCCACCCCGACCGCACGCCTGGCACTGGCTCGCCACGCCCCCCGCGCACTGGTTTTCATGCAGCCACGAGCCCTGCCAAGGTCAAACAAGGGCAGACGAGTCGCCTGTAGCCGCAGAAGACGTCCGAGTCAGCGGAGGCCGTGGCGGGGCGCGGGAAGGTCATGCGCGCAGGGCCGCTGGAGCAGGCGGGGGAAGGGGAGGAGAAAGGGGGGGGGGGATACTTCGTGGAATGATATAGGGCAGCTGCGTCAAAGACAGAAAGCGTGAAGTTTGTGTATCCCTCAGTGGCGAAGGCGTGGGGAGCACGGGGACACCTACTTCCCGTTCCTTAGATACCGAGGGGGGCCCGAAGTTTTCTCGGGACCTATGATTAACGCCATGAAAGCTTTAAACACCGACTAGACAAGAAGATGTGCCAACATGAAGCTATTATACCGCGGAACAAGTGAAACGTCGTAAACATGGCTTTTTGATTTCTCGTTTATGGCGCTCACCATCAGTGTCTCTTTTCGAAGTGCACTTTGGCTTTTGGAATGGGAGCATATCACATGGTTCATGTGGCACGTTTGTTCAACTTCAACTAATGCCCTCTCAGAAACAAGCCCTTGCCTCCCGCTTGGCCGACCACAAACGTTCTTTTAACACCAAGTAGAGGTACCACGGTGGTTGTCATGGCGACGGCGATCGAGACAGCTGCATATAAGAGCCCTAGCCCTGTTACAAAGCGTGGGCCTAAAGCGTAATTTGGACTTTAAAACAATTAAACGTGATATTCATGTTATGTCTTGACGATGTGTGCGTGGCACTACCCAGTGCTGTTATTAGACGTAGCTGGTCCCCGAGGTTTTGAAGTGAGCATGTCTTTTTTAATATGCTACCAAATGTGGGACGCTCCCTTTAATAACCCGATTAGATACCCCTTTTAGGCCTTCCCTTAAGCATAGGCCGTAAGAACGTTTCAGAAAATGTGGGGGGGGGGGGAGCAGGCTCAGCGGTTGCTTTAAGAGTTTTGCTGTGGGGCAAGCCCGTTGACGGGGAGGGAGGGAGTAGAGATGGAGGTTATTGTCCGCTCTTAATTCACAGAACCCTATTTTGGGAATATTAAATGTCATTGGTTGCCATGATAGATATACATCCACAGTCGCTTTCACTGGTGCGCAATGGTGCCTTTCCGACTCACCTACGTAGTTCGGTGAATAAGGCTGTCCGGATTCCCACGATTATTCGTCTACAAGTTGACAGCCGTGATAGCCTTATTCCTCGGCGAAAACCAGGCGAAAGGAGATATAGGATGCATTGATATTTCGGCAAGCATGCCGTTGTCGAAAACGCATAGCAAAACTGGATAAAATTGCCTGTCAATGATCCTACTCGATTTTTCAGATTTTGTCTGAAGCAGAAAGCTACAGTTTTTACAGGACACCAACATCCAGGGGATGAAACAATGAGCAATGGCCAGCCGTTATACTGCGATACAGTACATATCTAAGAATTAGAATACGCAAAAAATGCTACCCCCTCCCCCATAGGCCTACTGGCTTCAATTATGGCAAAAATTCTTCACACCTCTCTTCCGATCACAAAGGAAGTCAGCATCGCATTTGCTTCACACTCTCTCAACCAGAAAGCTGCATCGACAATTTTCCTTATCACCCGTTTTGATCTCTTGGATACGCCATGAACTTTAAGTTGGAAATCGCGCCACAGAATATTGATTCTCCGAAGTCCAGT